>NW_028324315.1:357500-647500 GCF_058129835.1 Hydra viridissima
AAATTTACTTTTAACCACTCGAATTCTTCCATCAATTTTATGGATGTCAAAATATATAAAGATAGAAATGGTGAAATCCAGACCACTATTTATAGAAAACCAACAGATACGATGTACCTCTTGCATTATGAGTCAAATCACTCTCATCATCTGAAACACAGTATAATTTATAGCCAAGCTTTAAGGTATAACAAAGTCATATCAAATAAAGAAAGTTTAATCAAAGAGTTGGAGATACTAACTAGGACCTTAGTACTCAGAGGTTACCCACTGCATGCCATCAATAAGTATATCAACAAAGCGTTACGTTGGACACAAAATGACCTTATTAACAAAACAAGAACACATAAGAAAGACAAAATATTATCGTTGATTACAGTACACACTAACATAGGTAAAGCTATAAATCAAATCATAAGGAAACATTGGGACATAATTAAACAGGATACCCATTTAAGAAATATTTGGCCATTCCCACCAATAACAACATATCGGAAAACAAAATCGATCAAAGACTCTTTAGTGCATACGGCACATACGATCCGGACGAACCAAAATAACTTGACCATAATCAGTTAGAATAGAGGCAGTTATTTTTTGTTAGAGAGGGACAAGAGTTATTTAGTAGTAGTTTGGAAGTGAACTGAGCATCAAGAAAGATGATACTAACTGTCTTATGAATCTTTTAGGACATAGCTTTTATCGAAACACATCTCCAGCAAGCTATAGAATTTGCAAACTCCATACCAATCAACCACATTGACTTGGAGCGTCACCGCTTGTACACCCAAATGAACGGAGATTGCTTCTATCCAATGCACTATTGGCCCTTTCCATCACAACTTATTTTCTGGAATCACGAAGTCACAGATTTACAGACCTTCAAACTGATGCTTTTTTTCTTAGGTAATGGGTGTCCAACTTTTCTTATCTTCTCTTTTATGATCCTTGGATTCAGAAGGAACGTTGTAAAATTCAATAAGCGTATGTGTCAACTGAAATGGCTTACCCAAAATTTGGAAACCCATAGACATCGCTGGTTTTACTTTGACATACGTTATAACAAATTAAAATATCTAAACCTCCAACCTTATCCATAAAAAAACTTTCTATTTTTTATTGTTAAAGCCAATTATTTAATAAAATTGTTCGTTGTGGATATATGCTTATGATTTAAATTCAGTAAGAGCATGTAGTCAAACGTAATTTATAAATTAATATGTAACTCAAATATGTATGATTTGATCTAATGAACTTGCATACTTGCATATGACAGCAGTCCTGGCAACCTAGTGAAAAGTTATAAGTTATAAGTAATAAGCAATCAAGCGATCAAAGTTCAATGGGTGCCGCATGTATTTTTTTTATTTTTTTTTTTTATTATTATTATTGTTGGGTTTTAACTCTCGCCGGGGGGAGGGGGTTTCATATATGTTCCCTATAAGTTTTTTTGGGGGTGAGCTTGAATTGGGGGCTGTTTGGCAGTCCAGTGCAGGCGCATCACTTGCGCAAAATAACTTTTTCATCTGTATCATTCGTTTTAAAAAAATTAGTTTTCATCTATATTAGCCTTGCATTAGCCTTGCATTTGCTTTGGACATCTGTCCGATAGTATATTTACTAATTCTAACCGGATTGTTTGACGGTCTGAGGCATGTGCGACATGTGGGCTTAGAAACTTTTTCATCTGCGTGTGTCTTGATTTTCTTCTTCTAGGTGAGTCTTTAATTGACTCTGGACATCTGTCCGGATTTATTTTTACTACTCCTAATCATGAGGTTTTTGCTATTTCTTCCCAGAGGCATTCACTGCTCGGTCTTGACCAATGTATGCAAATACATATTAAATTACAAAATCCTATTTCCGCTAAGCGATGCATAGTGCGGTGTTACGAGTATACTCGTACTTCGGCACTGGAGAAAAAAATTTATTCTCCATTGCCAAAGTACGAGTATACTCGTAGTGTTTATTTTTTGTCAGTTATATTCAGAATAAAAAATACTATAGAATTATTTCAGATTTTTAAAATATTTTATTTATTGAAATTTTTATATCTCGCCGTGGCAATGAGAATGAAACCGCGCAAAACAGCCTCGGCAAAAATTAATCATTGCAGACATTACTGCTCGGCAAAGAAATAAAGCATAGTTTAAAATAGCTCTGCAGCGAACGTGTTATGACTTGGTTCTATTGCTGTTATCTTTAATAACTAAAAGGAAGTTGATGTGACTTGTTAGGCGAGACCAAAATTTTTCGACGAATCCGACAGACTTTAATATAATTTAATTTCTATTGTTTAAAACATAAGATTTGTAACAATACGCAACGCGCATGGTTCGCAAAAAAAACAATCTCGTTGCACATTAGGGTGGAGTGATTTTCATACTTTTTTCAAAATTCAACTTTAGTTACCCGGGAGTAAGTTTAACAGGGTAAAATATGAGCTCATGAAAAATTTCAGCTATCCAAAATAAAAAATGGCACGCTTAATCGACTTTGAAAAAATGCTAACAATTTTTCTTAACTTTCACGTTTTTCTGCAATTTATGAAATCAATTAATAAAAATATCAAACCGTTCAAAAGTTTATTGTTTCAAAAAAACTTATTCATTATTAAATGGTCAAATAAATTAATAATAAGTTATTTAAAATGTTGTTTAATATAATGGTATTAAGCAATATATGCATTTAAACATTTAATTTATTTTTAACTCGTTTTTCATACCTCATTTTAAAGCAAAACTAATAATGTAATATACAATCAAGTCTAAACTGCATATACAAGTTTACTTATGTAAGTCATTTTTAGTTTTTAAAGTACAATTAGTTAAAAACTTTATATAATTATATGTAAAAGGATTTAGGTATTTTTAGTTATATTGGTCTTGAAAGTGCTTACAAACAACTTGAGTAATTTTGACCTCAAGATTTCCTAGATGTAAGTAATTAATAATTACCAGATATGAATAAAGGATTAATAAATTGCACAATTTAATTTTGACTAAACACTTTAAACATAATTGGTTCGTGTACCTATTTGGCATAAAATATCAAGCCAATTGTGAATTTAGATCAGGCTGAAGATCTGCAACCATTACACTATTTGGAAAAACCTTCAAAAGTTGTTTCTTTGACCCCTGATGCACTTAACTTTTTATTCGAAAACAATGATTATTACAGTGATCAAACTTAATAAACGGGTAATAAAAATAGTCATGGGTTACCATCACCAAAATCCAAACATATTTTTAAATTGTTTTTTTTGTTGTTTTTTCACTACAAACACTTAAATTCATGAATGTAAATGTTTATCAAGATTTCAATTGCCAAAGGCTTGGGCATATGGGAAATATTTCTAAAATAAATATCTTGCAAATGTGAGTCGAACACTTTAACACTACCCTACCACTGCATTGTTCCTAAATCCTAAACACACTTTTATATTCCTCGCAATCAAAAAAGTAAAAGCAAGTACATTCATATAAAGATGTTTTATTAACATCAAATGTATAAAAAAATTATTTATTAAAAAACCACAAAGTCGTTTTTAGTTTCAAAATAAGGTTGAATTCTCCTGGATTTTAGTTTAGTCAAAATATATTTATGACGAGCTTCCCTGCCATATACTTGGTGACTAGCCACTGTAACTAATTTCACAGCGCGTTCTACGCTCTGTGCGTGAGAAGGAAATTAAGGTATGTTCGGAACTTCTTTAGTTACAATTAGTGCATCGATTTCGTTATTCTTCAACCATATTGCTGATGCTAGTTCACTGCTTTTCTTAAAGTCAATTAATTCTGTCCAAGAAGTTGCTTGAAAGTTTATGTCAACATTAGCAATGTTTGTAACACGGCATTCTTTATCCTTAATCGAGTTTTTTAATGACTAGTAACGCCTGTTCCCTTATGTTAGAAACTTCATCTCTAAGCATACAATATATAAAGTTCTTAAGCAATAGACAATATGAATTTTTTTTTAATTTTTAAAACAAAAATTTTGTATTTCCTCAACTTGCTTCCTTATCTGTTCTGTCATTTTAAAGAATATACTTGGAGAATGCATAAATTTAGAAGACCTTTTGATAAGGAACCAAATGTATGCATACACTTGTACTATAAAATTCACAAGCCTTACATGATCTACACTTGGTGCTTCAGTACGAGTATACAAAGCCATTATTCGAATTGCTAAAGTCATCCATCTTGAGTTATTTAGTGGACCAATTTTTCTTCTAAAAAATATGGAATTTATAAATCCTATAGAAATTCCAAGACAATATTCAAATAATAGTCTTTGATCGTGGCTAAAATCATTAATCACTTCAATGGGAATATTTAGTATCTCCACTGGAGTATTAATTTTGGTAAACTTCACTTGTGGGTTAAGATGGAAATCTATAGAAACTTGCCTTCCAATAGGTCCTGAAAATTTATTTAGACACTTTAAAGTGCCATCAACTATTTTGAATACTTTTCGAAATGGAAGTTCATTGTGATGCAAAGTACATCCCATAAGGTGTATTTTTCTTCCTAATTTCTTTTCTAAACATGCAACAATTCCAGTTTTGAAACCTGTATTGACATTTGTATTATCAAGAAGAAGGGCTTGTACTGAATTTAAACTATCATACTCTTTCAGAACATCATATACAATTTCACTTTGAAGTAAACCAGTTTCACCATTTGATGGGAGATTTTTATGAGAGAGATATGAATCATTTTTAAAACTATTTTCATTAGTAAAATTTAAATGATGTACTTTTTCAGTAACTCTCGACAAGCGAGTTTCTCCATTTTCAACGATATCCTTAATCTGAAGAACATTTTTATCATCTTTACCATCAACACCCAAACTCACCAAGTTACTTTAATTATTATTATGTTGATTACCATATCTTGACATTATTTTTTACCTTTTCTAGAAGATTCTGTTTTGAAATATTTTGGTTATTGTTTTCAGTGAAATAAAAAAACTGAATTACTTGACGAAATGTTGGAAGATCAGCTGAAGGCAATTTGATGGAAGACCTCCGTATTTCAGACTATTTTTCAAACGAGTTTTCCTTGTTTTGCTCTTACGCATTTTTTCTATAAATTATTTTTCTATTTATAAATCATTATTTAAAATCTAAAAACAACATAACAATGCGCAATGCGCATGCCCACTTTGAAAGAAAATCAAAAAAATGGTGGTTTTCCTCGAAAATAGATTATGTCTTAATAAATGTACATTTTTGTAAACCAGCCACTTTCCAGGCATGGAAAATGCTGACCAGGAATTCAGCTTCAATGCTCCAATGTAGTGAAACAGAACCAATCATATCTTCTTCACCAGATAACTTAAAGCTCTGTGGAAAATATTTCTCAATGTTAGCACCTGGACACACCCACAACTGTTCTTCTTCAGTTGCTGTAACAAACTTGATCTCTCTTGCCAAGAGTTTGGGAAGCATTTAAGCTGAATAAGTTGCTTCAGGTTTATTAAAAGATAAGATGAAAGCTGACTGCATTCCAAAAGGAGCAACTTTTTCTTTATCAACTGGTGGAAACCCATTGGTTGTAACTGTTGGATGTCCTGCCAACAAGGCAAATCGAAGAACAGTAAAACAAGTATCTTTACAGGTTATAAAAGAACTTCAAGTAATATTGGAACTTTCTATTAACGACACCAAACAGTTAATATCTTCTCTTCGGAAAGGATTAGGGAATCAGAATGCTGTAGAACCTAATATTTTTGGCAAATTGAATGATCTTGAGGAATCCATATCACATTTTTATAATGTAGAAAAGGTAATTTATAAGTATTAATCATAAAAGTGCACTATCAAAATGTTCTAACATTTTGTATGAATATATTTTATATGTAAAGAGAATGAGATCCTCCACCATGAATTTGTGATGGCTACACATACAAATATTGTAACTATATAATGTGTAACCATTATAAGTTAAGTACTTTTTTTGTAAAATTAATTGCAGCTAATATTAAATTGACCAATATATAAATTAGAAATTATTGTTATCTTTTTTGTGTAATATACATTTAATTTTTTTGTGTTAAAGCTTTAATCCCTAAGTTTTCCCAATCTGGAGATGCTTCAACAAGTCGCTGAATATGAAGGCTATTTTTTAGTGTATAAATAAGTAATGACATTATTTAAATATTTTTACAGACAGGTTTCCTAGACAGTGAAGATGGAAAAGTTTCAAAGGATCTTGTGTATGTTCAAGAGACATCATCTTTCATACTGGATTTGGTAAATCAACGTGCTCTAGACCTTCATTCAGCATTTGTACGAATTTCTATTGATGGTGGAGAATCTTTTTTAAAAATTATAATCAATGTCTTTGATGCAAATGAAAGTACAAAGTCTGCAATTTACATGAACACCACTAGTGTTCAGCGTTGTCAAATTCTTGCAATAGTTGAAGATACTCCTGATACAAACCATAACTTAAGAATAATATTAGAAAAACTCAATTTGCAAGATGCCAAGTTTTTTGCAGCATTTGATTTAAAGTGTGCCAATGCTGTTTTTGGTCTGTCAGGCCATGCAGGAAAAAGAGCTTGCCTGTGGTGTGAAGGGTTGAGAAATGAAGAATGTAGAAAACTAAGAAGCCTTGGGAGTCTAGATTATTTGTATGAAAAATATGTTGCGGAAAATAACTCCAAGAAATCTAACATGCAACATTATATGAATGTGATATATCCAAGGATTCTCTACCTAGAGGAGAATCCAGATACTCTAATCCAGCATTTAGTACCACCTCCTAAATTGCATCTTTTTCAAATTGGAGTTATATCTACTTTAGGATGTCTGCTTATGGATACTTGGCATGAATTTGATGACTGGCTGAAAACTAAAAATGTTCTTCAGAGAGGGTACCAAGGTAGAAGTTGGGATGGAAATAATTCCAACAAGATCTTGAAAAACCTGGATGAACTTGATAAAGTTGTTACATCTCAGGTTCCTGAACTTTGACCTATAGTTCAGTGCATGAAAGACTTTAAAAAAGTAAAGGATTCTTGTTTTGGTCGAACTCTTGAGTCAGATTATAAGTTAGCATTTGCTAAATTAAAAAACTCCTTTCTATCTACCCAGTATCTTGCACAGGTTCTAGGGAAAAAAAATTTCAGTAAGTTGGAAGTTTCACATTTTACTGTGTCATGTTCAGCCCTTTGTTGAATACCATAACTGTGGTCTATCCAAGTTTGCTGAACAGTGTGGAGAAGCTATTCATTCTAAATTTAAGCCTACATGGAGTAGATTTAAACGTAAAGAAGAGCATACTTGACATGGAGAGCAACTGCTATCCTCTATAGTTGATTTTAATGGAAGAAGAATTAACATTAACTTTGATATGCAGCCCTAGAAACAAAAAGAAGTCAACAAGTCCAGGACAGTGACTATAATCCTATCAAAACGGCTATTTTCATAGCCACAAAAAATTTTTAAAAATATTACAAATGGCTTGTTTTATAATATCTCAAGAGCTCTAATTAACAAGAACAACTTTCATTTTAGGCATGTATGTTTTTATAGTGTGCCACAAGATTAAGCAAAAAGTTAGGGGAGCGCGGAAAAAAAAAATCAATTTGCTCCTATTACATGTTTGAAAAGCTTTTTCAAATCCAATTGAAAAGGTTGCTAATAGTACAATATCTACAATAGAATCTTGAAATAGTTTAGAAATCAACAAATGATTTTAATGGAAGAAGTGTTTAATTTGGTTATGATAATTATAGGTGATAAATATATGTAGAAACTTAAAAATTGATTTTTCCAACTTTAGCACGTAAACCAGATTTTAAAAATATTTTTAATTAACCATATACATTAATACTAAACTAAAAATAAAGGTTTGGATCGAGTGACACGACATAAAACCTGGCGGTCTCTCTGGTTCACAGTGCTTATGAGAGGTCAAATCAGGCCGATCAAAAATTGTTTAAGTCTTAAAATTGTTTCTACAATTATCGAAATTAAGTAACAAAACAAAAATAGTGCGTTAAGGCATTACAAAAGGCAAATATTTAAATTAAAAAACTTTAAGCAACACAAAAATGAAAAAAAATAAAAAACGATGAAAATTTTTTATCAAGTTAATGAGAGTAATTACAAAAAATAAATTGCAACAATAAAAAACATGGAAATATTTCATATTAAAATAACGTTCGTATAAATTCGTTTTAAAAAAGTAAAAAAGCTACACAAAACTAAAAAAAAACTTTCGTTGATGTTTAATTCGTTTTGTTTCCCTTTTTTTTTCTTAAGAGAAGCCTCATACATCTTTTTTCAAATTGAATCAAGTCATTAAGTTGTTCCTTTGTCAAGGTTTGATCATCTAAAAAAAAAAAAGAAAAAAAAAAAAAGAAACAGTTATATCATATTTTTAAAATATTGAATTATCATCAGAAAAACATTTCTCATTCAACGAGAAAATATCTTAAAAACTGTTATACTCTATGAAACAATCATGTTTATAATAGCAAATGATGAAGATTATGTGATGATTAATGATGATGATCATGATGATTATGATCATGATGACAACAAAAACAATGATACTACTCTCTAAACCGATAATAACAACAGTCACAACTATAAAAAAAAAAATCTTATATACCTAAAGGCATCTTCGGTGGCTGTGATCGATTATGATAATAATCGTTCAAATAATCTATTAACTTGTAGATATAGTACAAAAGAGGAATCAGCGGCGGTCGATTAGCATATTCCATGATCAATTTGTAGCGTTCAAGTTTCCAGATTTGCACAGAACTAGATTGTAACCTTTGATAGGTATTGCTAAATTTGCAAAAAGGTCTGCTAATTTAAAACTACAACAACAGGTAATGCTAGAAAAGTTAAAACATGACATTATTGCAAAATATAAATGTGTTCAGATTTCACATGAACTATTGAATAACTTCTTTTGAAACTAAATCTAATTTGTACAATCTATGTAGAAACCAGTATGATTAGTTTAAAGTTAAATTACATTAAAAATATCCTTGAAAAGAGTTTTTTTGAAATTATTTTTTTACTTTAAGATAGCAACCAAAAGATTAAACAAAACATATGCAATCAAAAGATAAGATCCCAGAAGTATCCAAGCAAGAAGTTCAGAATAACTGTTTTTTTCTGGTGTTCCAAAACGTGTAGTATTATCTAAAAAAAAATAAATTAAAGAAATATGTAAACACTTAAAAATGCAAAAAAATACTTAAGCTTTAAATCTAATCAAAAAATTACTTAAGCTTTAAAACTAACCGTTTAACGGATCTCGATCAATAAATAGTTCACCAAATAGATTAAAATAGGGATGAAATATTGCATCTACTACAACATTAGGCCCACCCTCTTGTGGCTTCAGTATTGAAATAGCAGAAATACCATATGCCACAAGAAACACAAATAGTATCGGTAAGAAGCTTACCAAATCTAAAAACTAAAGTGATTGACATGACAAAAATAAAATATAATTCTGATGGCTTTAAAACACTCACGAAACCAAGTTTCTTCTGATACAATAAATTAATGTAAAAAATAGATACCATTCTGAATATCATAACCACATAAGAAACCAGTGTTTGATCCACATAAAAAGTATTTAATGATCTTATCACCCACATCCCAAAATTTAAGGCATGAAAAACATTTGCAAGATCTAAAGTTCTTTGATTGAATCGAAGAACTAGTCCAATATAAAAGACTAATTGTGCTGCCCCATCTAATTTGTTCCAATTACTAGACCACCAATTAGAAATCTTTTTATTGAATGTTAATGCTTTATCTTGTTTAACCTTTTTTTATATAAAAAGAATTAAATTTAATTAGGAAAAAATGTGAGCATTTTATAAAAACTTGATGCATTATAAACTTACTTGAAGCATTTCTTCAATAGTCAAGGTAACTATGTATGAAACCAAAATCCATTCTGTAATTGATTGTGTTGTGGTGTCTTTTTTAACCATCAAAACATATGCAAAAAAGGCCAAAAAAATCAAGTAACTAAACTAAAATGCAGAAAAAAATTGACTAGCAAAAGTTTAAACAATTTACAAATAAAAAAAGTTTACACTTTTTTATATGTTAAAATAACTTAAGCATTAAATTTACAAACAAAAATCTCAAAGATACTTTCTTTTTCAAAAGGAGAAAGAAAAAAAAAACAAAGAAAAATTGAGCATAACAAAAAGAAAATATTAATGCAGAACAATATTTTTTTAAAAATCTTACTAAATGAGTCATGAACTTTACAACTGGAGTGCGACGATAGAAATTCCCCATTCTACAAATAAAAAACATGTGCAAAATTTGTAACTCCATTCTACATATTCAACAATAAGTAACAATAACAACAAAAGTGTATTTTTTAAAAAACCTTCATGTGAATAAAAATAATTGATACTTTTTTTTAAGAAGGAAGTGTTTCATTGTTTTCATTTTGTGTAAAGTGTTTTTATTCTTAAAAAAAGTTTGATTCTTAAATTAAAAAATGATTATCAATTGGAGTTCAAAGTTACATATGAAATATAATGCTTTCATTTTTTAGTAATAACATATTCTGGAATGTATCTAGATTCCATATTTGATGCCATAATAACTAAATCTTTAATCTCTTAAAACAAAGACATTAAATTATTGTAGAATAACTTAAAACTGTAATAACAAATGGCAGAAATATTTCTGATAGATATCGCTTCTGGATTCTGAAGTGATATCTGTGTTACATTTAAGAAATAAGATCAGTCAATCTTTCCCAGTTTTGTTTTTTTTCTAACAATTGGATTTGGAAATCTTTTTCTAAAATGTGGCAAACATTTCTAGCTGCATAGCAAATTCAAATGCTAAATAAGTTTATTTGAATTTAATCTATAACCACTATCTAATACAGTCTTGTTTTAATAACTGTAGTAAATTACCTATTCTTTGAAAATCATCATTGAGTTTGTAGAACTTTGAATTAGCTTTTGAAAATAGTTCCTTACATTTTAGGCTTGACATAAACAAGTTATTTATTTAATGATCAGATTTTAACAAAATTCAAAACTAAAAAAAAATATCTCATGAATATTTATTGTAACATAATAATTTTGCAATGTTGAACATTCCCTTTAACCCAGGAACTATGCTAAATCTTTCATTTTGTTAGTTATATTAAATTTCTCTGCTTGCTTAGCTACACTAAATCTTTCAAATTGTTAACTATGTTAAATCTTTCATCTTGTTATTCAAATTCTCATTTTAATGAGATATGTTAAACTTTTGAAATGTTCTTTATGTTTTAAATTGCATGCATTTTGGTATTAAAAATAATGCACGCCCTTATGGAATGGTATTTCTGTTCAGTTTATATGGCTATGATATGTTTTTTATGATAAGAACTTAGTTGTTGTTTCCCAAGAAAATTGCAACAAGTTGTTGCTTGTTGCAATTTTCTTGGGAATTTTTGATATCATTCTTTTAATACCTACCTTTTATATAACTGGATAAATTTTACAAAAATTCATCTATGTAAAATCAAAAACATTTATTTTCATTATCATCATTGTTGCTTCCACAATTTAAAACTTAACACAGCAATTGTGATAACAATGTTTGAACATTTATCTAGAAAGAACTTAGGTAAATTTGTTTAAGTAAAAAAAAAAAAAACTTTGAGAAATTTTAATGAGATAACTGTAACATCAAAAATAACATCAAACTTTTGTAGAATTCAGTTTCATAAGAACTTTCAAAAAAATACTTTAATAGCTTACTTCTCAACTAAACTGGTTTGACTGTCTTTAAGAAACCCATTCCGGAAAATAAAAGGAGGAATAATAAAAGCTATTGCCAATTCCGTACAAGATATATTAGGATCTCTTATAAATCCATTCCAAACTTCAATCATGTTAGTCTGGACAGCATTGTGGGAAATAAATTCTTTATGATCCGTTATCACAGCTAAATGCAAACAATTATGATAATTGAGCTTTGAAGAGCTGCTGGCAATAAGTTGCTTAGTTTTCTCACTATCTTCTCTAAAGCATTGATCTAGCAAGTTTGTACAAAGCTCTCGAAAGTTTCTAAAAACATAAATTTTTTTATGTAACTTGAGATATAGCACATTTTTCACAAGGCTTATAATAGGTAGTATTTAAATTATTTGAAGCTTAAACTTCACTTTTATGAATAGTATTTATAAAAAAGAATCACATTTGCCAGAATTATTACATAAAATTTATAACTAAAAGAAAATTTTGATTTTTTTTTTTTTAAGATTTAGAATACCTTTGTCATACATGGCATAAGTTAAAACCTTACATCTGATTTCTCTCAACTTGATTTGTAAAATCATCATGAGGGTTATTTTTTCTTGCTGTCTCTGCTAAATAGTTATTGATTACAATGCCAAGAAACGCTTTATTTAAACATCTCTCTTGTAAACTCCACAAGTAACGAGTTATGTTAGGCATATTGCATAGCAATCCAAAGAAAAATAGCTCATTATATGGATCTTTAAATTTTGATTGGTTTGTATTTCCCTAAAAAGATTATCGATAAATTTTTCATAATAAAACTTACTCCTTACATAGTTGTTAACAAAAAACAAATAAACACATGTAATGAATAAAGATAAAGGTCTGTAATGAAAGAACTGTGAAATGAAATAAGCAGAGTTTTAAGAAACATAAATTATGTGCTACAAAAGCCTGGAGCATACTTTACTAGTTATTTTTGCAATATCTTTGTATCATGAGAAAGATTTTAAAGTACCAAAAAACAAAAAGTGTTTGACATTGAAAGTGACCTTTTAGTTAACAAATCTTTTTAATCTTATGGTAATTAGCATTGTGAATAGGGTCATGTAAATATTGTGTAAAATGAAGTTGCCATTTAAAAATTATTCTGCGTCAATAACTAAAAAAAAAGAAAAAACAGACTGTTACCCTATTATTCATCTAAAACCAGAGTGGTTCATATTGTATTGTATTAACTACAAAAATTCATAAGGAATGACCAAAGTTTTACATACAATCTATTTTAAAAAGAAAAAACTCAACGAAAAATAAGTTTTTTGGTTTTAAAAACATTTAAAAGAATTTATTTTGTAAATTGTTTATTCATTTTAATGTTTTTGTTATGATCATCTTTCTGACCTTCAACAAACCAATTACCTTATGCATAGGAAAAATTAAGGAACAGTAAGATATGTAACATATTTAACAAGATGAGAAATTTTGCGGAGTTTACATGAATAAAAGTATTAACATAGTTAACAAGTTGAAAGATTTAATGTAGTTAACAAAATAAGAGATTTACCATTAAAAGATGAAAGATTGACATAGTTAACAATTTAAAAGATTTAGTGTAGCTAACATTTAACATTAAATTTCAGCTTATAAAAGATTTGAACAAAGTTGATCATACCCCCCCCCCCTCCAATGATATAAAGATATTACCTAGATATGCAACTTCGCCGTTTTTAGTGAAGCTAATTTCATATTGCGTAATATGTTGAAGACCATTTTTATATCGGGCAAAAGCTTTCAGTGGATCAAAGTGGAATGAAAGGAAATTTGCAGTTATAAAGTTTTGATTAAAGTTGGAATTAAAGATGATTAGCTAAGAGATGATAAATGTGATGAGTCTACAGCCAATATAAATTTGTATTGGTCAAAGAGGAGTGTATTGGCTTACAAACTAAAACAAGCGGCTATTTTAATAGCCACAAATTAAAAAACATATTTAAAAACATATTTGCATTTAGAACTTTAAACGAAAACATCGTAATGTATTTTAATCTTTTATATTTTAAAATGAAATATTTATAAACCCTTAAATAACAATAATTTATTCGTTTGTTGTCTTAATCCAATTGATGACTTCCTTAGCACTTTAGTGGTATAATCCTGGGCATATCTGAACATTCGAATTTTAAAGTAATATTCACTTATCTTTTTAACAAGCTGGCTAGAATGTAGATCTTCATTAACAGTCTAATATTCTATGTCATGGCTATGAAGTCCTTTAAATACTTTTTTTATCATAACTAATTTGTTTACACAATGAATCATTTTCTGCTTTATATTTCGGTCAGAGGTGATTTTTGGTTTTTTAAAATCTTTACCACTAATGAAGTTAAATATTTTTTCACATGACTCAACAACAGGCAAAAACAAACCACCACGATTTTTTACATTATTTAAAGAAGAATAAGATTTCACATAGGCATGTTCGTATAATAAAATATCAGTTAATGATTGGGCACAAATATTGCAAGAAATCTTATTTATCAACTTTCTGACTATAAAACCAGAGATATATCCCAGTATTGCTTCTTTGTAGTTACTCATTTGAAGTTCATCATAGTACAAAGAAACTTCTTCTAAGTCAATATCGTCCTTATCAAAATTATCAACAGAACACGACCTTTTGCTCCAATTAAGAGAAAAAATACAACCATTAGAATAGGGTTCAAACATTAGGCAGTTTGCATGATTCGATCCAACTATGGAATTTCGCAGCAGAATTCTTTTTAAAGATGACTTTAACTGTACAACATCAGGATTGTTATTGTAACCGTTTTTGCCATAAATGCAAGCAAATAGTAGTTCAAGATGATCTTGGGAATACTTGTAAGTAAGAACATACTTAAATGGTTTCTCTGGAAGTGTCAACAGATCGGTGGATAACTTTTCAGTGCTTTTAGCAGCTATAATTAAACCTAAAACAAATGTCTTTCTTCTATGTAAAAGTAAAGGAATGCAATTTTTATCAGTCAACTTGCTCAGATAAGTAATTGTATCATTTAAAAAATCTTTCCAATAAAGTTGATCATGAAGATATAAAGGTTTTTTAAAGTTTTTACTATTTGTATTTCTTGAATTTAGCATGTCAAATAATTTGTCAATAACTCGAATAAAACGGATTGTACCATTTGCTCCCAAGAATGATGGATGTTGAGATACCATTAAAAATTCAATTGCATCAGCAACAGAGCTGCTGAGAGTTTGGCCAGCTATTTTCACATTCATTATGTGTCGATGAATTTCTATATGTTTTCTTGAAAGTTTGTTTGCAAATTTCAATCCTTCAAACTCTTGTAATTCAAACAAAGCTTTAATGTAACTCCATTTAATATACTGGCCATCACCATCAATAAAAACACCCAAATCATTAAGAGAATTTCTTGCTAATTTAAGCATATGACATGGATCAAGGAAAATGTGTATCAGTTGGTTGTTATATGAAAAGGTACTGACTATATTGTCAATGTCTTTGCCAAACTGGCATCCAAAGGGGATAACAGAATTTAAATTGGTACTTGTACCATCAAATGTAATACTTTTGATATAAAGTTCATATGTCAAAGCCAAATTCAAAATGTTTTTGATAAAGAATGTTAAATCACTTGCTTTAACTTTATTCGATAAAACATAACCAATGGGTGTTTTCCAATGTCCTCGCAAGCCAACTAACATGAAAACTAATGCCTCAGTAGCTGGAGTATCAGGTTCGCATACAATAATATCCTTGCCGAAACCACAAAAACCAATATAGTGACCTGAACTTTTGTCATAGATTATACTGTTTTTGATTGCCATAGCATCAATAATGAGGGCACAATATTTAAAGTTTACATCTGTTTTCTGTTTATCACCAAGATAGGCAAAAACATCATGGAATAAACCAGGGTCACAATTTACAGATGATGTCCAATGTGATATTGACCTGGCAGCTGGAAGACACAACATTGGTTGAAGAAAGTTATATGCACGTGGAGAATAAAAATGAAGAGTTAAAGCAAATTTTTTTACTTCATAATTGTATCTGTGACCTTTTGGTTTAACATTTTGATTGAGAAATCGATTTTTAATGATTTCATAAGAGAGTCCAGAAAAATTTTCGCTTAAAACAGTTGCAGCATCTGTAGTCAAATAATTTTTAGATTGTAAATGAGAAATCATTTCTTTTAAAGAACTAATTTTTTTTTTGTTTCTTCTTAACTTTTGCTGTAAGGCTTTGACTTTTTTTTTTAATTTTTCTTTTGTTGGTGATATAGATCTTACAGATAGTGTTGAAGATTGATTAGTTTGGTCAGAACTATGAGTTGTGTTTTCTGGCTGATAATTATGTGTTAAACTATTTTCTTTGTCGGTGTCATTTAGAGCAGGATAGACATCAACTTTTTTTCTTTTTGACAACGGTACAATTTTCGGTAGTGTTCGTATTGTTGGGAGTTTCCTTTTTAGCTTTTGTGTATTTGCAGAAAATACAAAAACTGATGGTTCAGCATTCAATTTTAAAATTGGTTTATAATGATGATCAACACTTGAAATATTTTTATCTGGGATACAATAATTATAGTCTCCTTCTAAAAAATGGTCGCTACATATACAAGTATATTTAGTTGGGATAAAATTTTAACGTTTCAAAGCAACAATCCATCTTTTAAACAATTCTGAATTTTTAATAGGAAATTTATGGAAGGAATTTGAGCCGCCTTTTACATATCTACTAGAATATCCATACGCAGCACAAGAATTAACCATTGTATGATGAAATTACTAAAAGTAATAACTAACTAAAATAAATGCTAAAGAAAATGAATAGAAATTATGTCGGGATATAACTGTTTTTATTATATGATATATTGACTGTTTTGCCCGATATAATAATGGCCGATTAAAACTGTAAACAAAAAAATCGGCTTCACTTGCAGCTTATAAAAAAACCCTGAGTTTCCTATCTAGTTATTTATTATACGTCATTGCCCCCCTCACACATCACACAAACTACCACCTCTACCTTGAGTTAGATAATCTGCGCCTGCAAACGTTTTAAGCACAGTTTTTAATGGCTGTCAATAAAGTCTTATGTATTAAACTCGCATTTTTCCGGTAAACTTAATTTTTTTTCCAGTAACTTATTTCCAGTAAAAAATAATATTTTTTCCGGTAGAATAACAACTTTTTTCCAGTAAAACGTTTGCGGTAAGAAATCAGTTTTTTACCAGTAAAAAGTTAGTTTTTTAAAAGTTATTTTCCGGTATTCAAACTTCCAAGTAGAAAATTTTTGTTTTTCAGTAGAAAAAATTTTTGGGAAAAATACTTCAAGTGCTCAAGTGAAAAATACTTTAAGTGTAAATAGATTTTGGAATATAATTCCAAAAGAAACAATAATCTATTTTGAATTAAACGAATGTTTACATTAAACTTAGTTTTATTTATCTTGAAGATTGATATTTAAAATTCACTTAAACACATAAACTTCTTCTAAGCTAAACTTTACATAAACTTTATACTTTGTCCAATAGATTTAAATCAGGGTTACAGATAACCATCAGGAATTATTCACTGAATCAGCAAAGCTTTTCGAGCTTTTTTTGGACGACCTGGCTTTCTTTTTTGGTGCATTTGAATATTTTTGGCTTCAGGAGGTGGATTGTACAATTTCAAACGTATTGCTACTCCTACTGAATGCTTACAGGAGTAATTTTTGAAGAAATGAGGACAAGTACATTTTGCATCTTGCCAACTGTCATCTTTCATCTGAACCACCCAAATTCCAAATTGGTTCTTAACAAATTCATCGAAAGTGGCATCATTTTGATTTTTGTAGATCAAAATGTCTTCTTTTTTAATTACATTTTGCTCCCCACTTGGTATGTAATAAAAATTTTCTGCTTCTTTATTTTCTGTAAGAATTTCTTTCTTGGATTTTACCCATTGGTATGCTGATGTCTTGGTAGCCAAACTGATTGTTGTTGTTTTTGAAAACAACTTCAGATTATTTTTGTAACCAAAAGACCAGTTTTCAATCATCTGCAAAGCAACAACTTTGAACTTGCTGATAGGAAATCGTTCATGAAAGGTGTGCTCATCTTTAATTACTCTATTACATGACTCAAGACAGTTGTTAGTGGTTGGGGTGAAATGCCTATAGCCCTCATACCAATTGGAGTTAGTGTTAACCCACTCTGTTTTGAAGTAAAGTAAAAACAAATGTTCTTGGTCATCCCACTTTTTAAAAAACAGATTGATGGCAATTAAGAAAGATTCTGGGCTTGATAACTTTTGTAATGTTTCAACATCTGTCAAAATTGATGTTCTGTTCTCTATTTTCACCATGGATTTAATTTTCTGTGAAACATTTCGGTACATGTGTGCCCAACACATCACAATTTTTTGTTCTTCACCAAAAACTAACTTAAAAGCATTTTGAATGGATTGAGCAGCATCAGAAACCAAAACCTCAGGAGTCATAACTTCAAAAATATTTTGGACACCTTTTCTCAATGCTTCAAATAAAAATGTAAAATCTGCAGTTTTTTCAGACATACAAACTCCTATGCCAAAATGATGAAAATGGCGGTCAGAATCAGATGTACCAACAACAAAAACTGGATAGCCTTGCCAAATGAGTTTGTAAGTAGCATCAGCATGGATGATCTTTGCATCTTTGGCAAGACTAAGCAAATGTTTGGTTGAAGCAAAGAATCTGAAAAGGAACTCTTCATCATATGTCACTGTATAGGACACAATAAATGCTGTATGTTCATCTTTTGGCACTGAAGAGTTTTCAATAAACCACTTTTCCAATTCACCTAGACTGATGTTAATGACTCCAAACTTTTTCTTTCTCAATTTTGCAAGGATATTATTCAGTTGTGTTTGAGATGGTACACAAAAGTCATTTTTGGCCAAGTAGTCACGAATTTGTTTGGGTTTCATTTGCAAATCAAAAAGTCTGTTGATTTCTAACTGAACTTTTTCAGAAAGTTTACCTCCCCTTTTAGTCTCAATAGAATCATGTGTGTGTTGTGAAGTTGTTCTGTATAATAATACATTAGATGAGAAACTTTCATACAAAAGATAAATGCTTGCAGCACATTGAGTTCCTTTAACTTTCACAAGATTACATCGGTAGTAGTCTTTTTGACCTTCTTCAGTTTTGTTTCGAAAATCAAAACTCCAATTTTTTTCTTTGTTCAAAAATTCTTTGACTTCATTTAAATTTTCTAATTTGCAGTCAAGTTCCCATTGCTTGTAGGTTTTTTTTTTTTTTGGAGAACTAGGTAGTGAATCAGCTTCACTTTCTGATGAGTATTGAGGAATGGAATTCATAATGTATTATGATTAAAAGAAATCTGAATATTGCTCTAATAATTGAAAAAAATCACTACTACTACTACTACTACTACTACTACTACTACTACTACTACTACTACTACTACTACTACTACTACTACTACTACTACTACTACTACTACTACTACTACTACTACTACTACTACTACTACTACTACTACTACTACTACTACTACTACTACTACTACTACTACTACTACTACTACTACTACTACTACTACTACTACTACTACTACTACTACTACTACTACTACTACTACTACTACTACTACTACTACTACTACTACTACTACTACTACTACTACTACTACTACTACTACTACTACTACTACTACTACTACTACTACTACTACTACTACTACTACTACTACTACTACTACTACTACTACTACTACTACTACTACTACTACTACTACTACTACTACTATTACTACTACTACTACTACTACTACTACTACTACTACTACTACTACTACTACTACTACTACTACTACTACTACTACTACTACTACTACTACTACAACTAGATTTATATATATATATATATATATATATATATATATATATATATATATGAAATTTATTTTACTAGAACTAATATTAAATTACTGGAAAAAAAGTATTATCTACTGGAAATAAAATTAATTACTGGCGGTTTATTTACTTACCGGAGATTAATTATTTTCTACTGAAAATAATATTTTTTTTACTGGAATTTGTAGAAAGTGAAACCGGGAAAAAAGCTATTTTTTACTGGTAATTTAAATTGTCGCGGTTTTTAATGTAGGACTATATCCGTTTAGTCCTAATAAGTGACAAGATAGAATTTTTTACTTGTGTCAGGTTGGTTAAACAATATTAATTTACTTTTAACATGTTTACCAACAAATTTTATGTTAAAAATTTGTTCCTCTTATGTGAGTTGTAATTCTGTTTCTAGCATAGCACCACAGCCATCACAAGCGTCCAACAATCAGCATGCTCTTTATCCCAGAACTCCCAACTAGGCTAGTTATTTCAGCATAGAAACAAGTACTGAAAAAGCCATAATCACTTTTAATGGAAGTTTTAAGCTTTCTTAAAGTATTTATCTCACTTTGATAAGTTAAATCTGTGAGCATGATGCAAGCACAAAATTTAGGATATAGTATTAAAGTACCTTCTAATCTTTCTTTCATTTCAAAGAAAAACAGTGCAGAAACAAATTGGTTATTTCTGAAAAGATCTCTTCATTTTTTTAAGTATAATAGTTAAAAACATACTTACGGAATAGATTTACATACTACATACTAGTAGAATATATTTATAAGAAGAGCTGCTGTTCAAGAGTTTACAACTATAACTTTTATTAATACTCTTACAATAAAAAAAAATTGTAATTAATTACCTCTAGGAACTTATCAGCTTTACTCCTCATGATATCAGAAAAAGCATCATTTACCACGCTTTTAATTGTGTTTAATGATATTGAAATAATCTCAAGTTCATACTTCTCAAAAAAATATAGGAATTTAAAAATTTCAACACATTTTTTTTTCCTAGAATCTAATTCTAATCCAACTTTTGATGAATAAAACGGTAAAAGATCTTCTGTTTTTATTAAGTACTTAAGCATAGTGTGAGCACCTTTATAGCAATAACCATAGAGAAGCTCAAGTACTTGTGTTGTCAGAAGAAATTTCATATCGATTCCATATCTGTTAAACAATTTCACAAAATCAACTCGATCCAATGCTAAAGCCATGATCATTGCAGAATCAAGGTCGCCGCCCTAAAATTCAGTTTTTAAGTCAGATTCTTCTTTTGCAACTTTCAAGTGAGAACATAAAGATAAATATAAGAAATACTTTGAAGCATACATGGGAGCATTTAAGAAGTGACATTTTTAAAGCATCAGATGAACTCTTTAAAATACTTGGAAATAATAAAAATACCAGATAACCACGCAGTGAAATACAATATTTTGCAAGATCAGCACGATCCCATAACAAAGTCAGTTCTAGCTGTTTAAGTAATTCTAACTTTTCACATCCTAAAAATAGCTTTGAAAATTAATAATTTTTCCTAAAACATTATTTTTTAAATTGCTTAGAACAATTTTTGCAAATACCCCAAACAATTTAAGTTTTGTGATTTCAACAAAAAAAATTCCACTTTTTTTCACATCACAAGTTCTTTTATAAGTAGATTACAAAAAAATATTTATGATTGGGTGATTGAAGCAGTCAGAAAAAGTCTAGCAAAAAATCAAATTAACTAGTCCAATCCACCAAAAAATCCACTATTTGATATGAATTAATAGATAAAAGGTGTGTGCTTTCTAAATTTTAAATTGCTACACATGGAAATCATTTTGCTTTTTAAACTGTTTTTAATGTTGAAGAAGAAAGTAGATAAATTTAACAAGTTTCACATAATCACTTTAAATCCTGGTTTTCAAGCAGAATGGTTACTCTTGTTTGATGTTAAGTTAATTTAAAGATTAAGAGACTATGATGATGAAGCATTGAATATCATTGTCCTGTGGCACCATCAAAACCTAATAATTGACTTAAACAAGTTTGCAAGTGTCTGGCCAATTATCTGATGATTGAGCTTCACAGAGATGAATAGAAGTATGGTTGATTAAACTTTGCAAAATGGTATCTCAGCATGATGTGTATATGTTTTTAGGGTAACACTAATTTTGTTTCTCTAAATAATCTATATGAAAGATAAAGTTCAACAGACTTTTCAAGAGATTTATTCCTAATAATTGCGCATTAGCAAGGTTTGCATTTAATAAGGATGATAATGCTTCTACTGAAATAAATTTACAAAATTTATTTTGGGATATTTTCTATACTATTATCTCAATGGCTTTTGTTGGAATCACAGGTTTTTTTTTTAAAGTCCAAAGAGGTAAATGCAATGAGTAAACATAATTTTTTGTTTGTATAAAATATTTTCTTTTAATTCTTTCCATTGAATATATACTTATGAGTATCCTGAGGTAATGGTAACTTTGGTCATAAAATATTTCAACATGTGATGTAGGGCATTTAATAATGCGCAAAATAAGCACATCACACTTTATTTAAATTTTGAACGGATATGTAGTAAGCAGTGTTTTTTATTTATCATCAAATAAGAGAGATTCTGATAAAAAAAAAAAAAGAACATGGATGATGAATGCAATAAAAAGTGGTCCATTTTTTTATTTAATATCTAAGCACTAAAAGTATTGTCCAATGTCTGAAAACAAAATTATTATTATTAAACAGAAGAGAAAATAAAAATATGTAAAGAAAAAAAAAAGACAAAGTTTCACTCACAATATTCCATTTTTTAAATTCCTAACAATTACCCACAAACTTAAATACATGCTTACATTAAAGTATTACTTTTAAGCCAATTAACTACATTAAAGGTAAATGGTGATTGAGTGAGACTTTCGTGGGTATTAAACACTGGATATAACTGAGATAAGTTAACCACAAGCAACTAAATTCATCATGAATGAGTGTCAGAAAATCCCAAGAATAACAAGGGGATTGCAATAATTTACTGTACTCATTGGATTTGGCCCCTTGTGATTTTCTGCTTTAGCAAAATCAAGCAACACCTGACTGATATTAAAAATATCCAAAGCCTAAAAAAGTAGATTTCAGTGTTAGTTGTTGCACTCTTCTTCTGTGAAGAGTAGCTATAGAGATTAGTGAAGTATCTTGAAAGAATACAATTATGCATAGAGAATCCAACAATGCATTGAATATCTAATTTAATAAAAGTTAATAACATCTTACTCTTTCATTCATTTAATTTGTTATAATATTACTTCTGAATACCCCTAAGGTTATGGGAGACAAAACATCCCAAAACACTTTTTCAAAAATTTTTAAGCTTTAGAACAATGATTTTTGGGATTTTCTAGTGGAAAATTGAAATGGACAGATTCCAACCAGACTCCAGCCATTTTTGCCAAGAGCATAGCCTGCATTAATGATGTTTAAAAAAAAGCTTTGGTTTTACAGAATTTAATGATTTGATAGCCAAAGACATGGAACAAAAACAGTTCCTAGTTGTAGAAAGCAACATAAAAACATTTGCTTAGAGATGTTATTAACTAAGATTTTAAAAAGTTTCAATTTTCGGTTAAACTACTTGCAGTACTTTATCATTAATTGTATGTAGTTTAAGACCTAAAGTTACCCAATTTTACTAATATTTGAGCATTCATTTAAAGTGACACAGAGTAGTGCAGATATTCAGTTTTTTTTTTATTGGCTTTTAAACTATATTAAAATTTTGAATTTTCGCCTCAAATTTTACCAATATATAAAAATTTTCTTAGAATTTAATCATCAAGTGTTTAAAAACATCATCAAAACATTATGAGATCATAGTATTAAAAATTAGTTAACCTAAAATTCTAGAGTGACTAGCACATTAACTTTGATTTAATTTAATTGAATTATGATCTGTTTATTTTACAGATTTCACATTACAGAACTGTTCTAATAACATGAGTATATTAAAGAAACTTGTCAAAATCACAAATCTTAAAATGATTCGGGGCATTTTAAAGATTGTCTAAATGAAATTTTGTTAGCAGCATTTTATTTATCATATAGCATCTTTTTGTAAAATGCCCTTTGTCACCATTAAATAAAAAATACTTTTAAAAAGAATATTTTTCTTTCATTATAAATTAAAACAAAGAGCCATATTTAAGCAAAGTAAAAATACTTTTTAAACACCTTTCAAAATTTCTTTTCGAATAGTTTCATCTAAACCACCTTTATTTGACATTTCAAAAATTTCGATCTAGTTTAAAAAAAAAAAAAGTATACAAATAGATTTTGAAATAACAAGTAAAGATAACAGTGACAGTAGTTAGATAGAGAAAAGTAAAGTTAGAAAATGTTACGAATTCCATACATTAAAAGTGTGAGAAAAACATTTAAAAAGTAAAATGTAAAGCAAAAAAATATTACAATATTTAAAACATTTTTAAAAATATTAAATACATAACAAATTATTTAAATATTTTAAAACATTTAATTAAAAATATGTAAAGTTTATTTACTAACATAATAGTTTTTCTTTATGCAATTTAAAACACCATTGCGACAAGCTTTTATTTGCTCTTCACTATTTAATTCAGGAAGAAGTTCTACTGCCTTAGCAGACAAATAATCATCATCACCATCACGATTATCAAAAGCATAAGCAAGTAGATCTGCAACACCACCACTTCCTTTAATAACCAAAACAGATAAAGGTGGGTCACAATTTGGTTTAGGAACATCAAGTGATCCTAGTCCAAGAGCATTATGCACAGTATCTAGCGTTTCTAGTCCACCCCCTACAACCATTAGAATAGCTGCTCCACGAGCTGTAATTCAACAATTTTACTAAATTACAACTAATTTCCCACAAAATTAAAAAAAACAAACAACCATTTTGATGATGTTCTGTACGTAATCAAAAAGCAAAAACAAAGTTAACTTTGGCTTTCAGACCTGCGTTTCAAACTTTATTTAACTCCAGATTGGATAATACTTACAGGTTGTTAGCTACTATACATATTTCTTGGCAGTTTTTAGTTAACTTAAAAAAATTAGTTAACTAAAATAGTAGGGGATATACCTTCTTTTATAATACGCTTTTCAATTCTTGATCTTAGAGGAATTTCTATAATGTTATTTCCAACAAAACCATCGTCAGCAAATAGATGATGAGTGTGATTATGATCTAAAAATGCACCTGTGTCTGTAACTATGTGACAAATGCAAGTGGACTTTCTCCCTGTTGAAATACTAATGCATGCTTTTGTTGCTCCTAGTATTGCTTCACCAACATGCATCATGACACCAGTATTTGCTCCATCAGTTATGAACCATGCTCCAGGTGTCTTTGCCACCTATAAATAATAGAAGTGGTGTATATATAAAAGTATAGCTTTTATTTATTAGAGAAAATAATTTTAAAATGTTTGTTTTTTTTATATCTCATTTTTATTAATCAATACTTAAATAAAACTAAAAAGATAGAAATAGTTAAGAATCAATAATTAACAATCATAAAACATAATTTGTTAAATTGGTAAACTTAATAAATTTTGTTTTATGATTTATATATATTTATAGGCTCTTAAAACTCTTTACCACTGAAATTTATTACAATGCTTTTCTTCTGATATGCTTCTGTTTATAATTATGGAAATATAATTGTTTGACCGAGATAATTTATGCCAAAGTACGAAATGTTTTTCTCAGAGTTATATAAAAAAAAAGATTTAAGTATGTATATGCTTTTGCTTGAAGATAAAAGTTTTGTGAAAAAAAAAAAGTTTGATCATTTAAGAGAGGCTTTTATTTCTTAAAAGTCAAAAACTTTTTGCAATTTGTTTTATAGCTTAAATCTCTCTCTCTCTCTCTCTCTCTCTCTCTCTCTCTCTCTCTCTCCCTCTCTCTCTCTCTCACTCTCTCTCACTCTCTCTCTCTCTCTCTCTCTCTCTTTATATATATATATATATATAAACATGAAGACCACACTGGAAAAACGATCAAGCTACATTTTTATTGTTTTGAGTAAATTAGATTTTAAACTTCAAAACACCATAGCTCACTTATTTGTTACGCTAAATATCTGTGTAATTTGATCGGTTTTCTAATTACATAATCAATTATATGTATAAAAATATATATAGTTAAACTGCAGCCGATTAACAGGGGCAAAAACCCAAAAACAATAAAAATGTAGCTTGATCGTTTTTCCAGTGTAGTCTTCATATGTATGTATGCATGTATATTAGGGTTATGACTTTTTGACTTTTTAAAAAAAATCAATTTCCTGTGTCATAAATTGATGAACTTTTGTTGGAAAAAATTGAAAAACATGTTCAATTCCTTTTGGTTGTAAAAAAAGGTCACCCGCAATTAAAATTACAATTCGTCATTTATTTAAGCTTGTTACTGCTACTACTAATACATGTGGGTTTTGCTGCAAATCATTTAAAACTTGTGTAGATTAGAAGTGTTTAGAACTTTAGAACATTTCCAAATATTCAAGAATATTTTAGACGACTTTAAAACATTCTGTAACAATTTAGAACATTCTTGAACAGTTTAGAATATTCTAGAACAATTTAGAACATTCTAAAACAATTTAGAACATTCTAAAACAATTTAGACTGTGTATATATAGCTGCTTATCTAATTTTATAGTTATTACAGAAGCAACACGTGGCGACGTACAAGCCTTTGGAAGAATATTCACTGGAAGAAAAGTGCAGAATGTCTCTCCAAAAGCAAATTATCTGACGCTACCATTTCCTTGGACCAAAAATCAAAGGAAGAAAGGAGCAAATGGCGGAAGTTTCCAAAGATTTGACCGAATTGTGGAAAAATAGACTGAATTTTCCTCATGTATCTGATCAAGTTATACGAGCAAAGCTCGTTAAATACTGAAATGTTATGATGAATGTGTCAAGCGGAGAAGCTACGTACCCCTTGATGAAATTTTTGATATTACTAAAGTGGATGGAACATGGTTATCTTCCGAGGACAATCGATTGTACCATCTTCAAGTGGAAAGCAAAAAAACCAGTTAGCGGCCAGTAAAGAAACAATCCATCCCTCTAAAAGACAAAAACTTTCTAATGGGTCATCCAGCTCATCATCTTACTATCCTGGTTTTAGTGATTCTGACTCTGAGGCTGACGACAGTGAATATGAAAATGATGAAGAAGAAGAAGATAAAAATGATGAAGAAGAAGAAACTACTCCTAAATCAAGCAGAAAACATCATAATAGCAAAATTGCATTCAACTTGGTGACCTACACAAGAGTATCAACAAATACAGCTGCTAGCATATGCAAGCAACTGGCTCATGAAGGCATTGACATCCCAACTCCATGTCAATCAGCTATTTACAAGTCAACAATCAAAGAGGCAATCAAGCTAAAAAAGGAAATGATTTAAAAGTTGCATATGGAAAGTTGGTCCTTGCACTTTGATGGCAAGCACATCGATGGAATCGATTATCAAGTGGTTGTCCTTAAAAATGAAAGAAGAGGAATCAAATTGGATGTCTTGAGTTTGGTATATGGCAGGGGAAAAACTATTGCTCAAGGAATTTCTAAAGCCCTCGGTGAATTTCACCTATGGAATCAATACAGATGGTTGTTGCAGATACCACCAGGGTTAACATTGGAAAAAAAAAATGGTGTTGTTGTAACATTGCAACAAATGTTCACAGAGAAACGCATCAACAAATCTCAGTTTATCAGTTGTCAACACCATGTATTAGATAGAATCCTCCATTTGGTGATAGATGAAGAACTTGGAAGTAAAACACAATCGCAAAACATCGAACATCCATTTGTGTCTTAACTGTTGAAGGAGTACAAACAACTGAAAACACAGTTTGATAACGGAAGAGAAGTATTTCTTGAAACATCAGGCTGGAGAGATGATTTGAAATTGTTATTTTCATCTCACTTAAGTGTTCTAATTTTTTGAGGAAAAGGGACATTTTTCATTGATCAGGTTTCAGAAATTACCCAACATCAGCAATGCAAGGTGGAATTCCTGAGCTATACTAGCAATCCTGGCCTTCATTTTAATTCCTTCAACAAGGACAGTTCTGCAAAGAGTATGTCAATTTATATTGTATGGCTGGGCAGACCATTGGTTTACAGACCAACTGTACAACAAAAACGACTTTAACAACTTGACTAAAGTACTGAATCCATACAAAAAGGATTTCAGCTTGTTGAAAAATCACTGGAAGCGAGAGCCATCCTTACTACAGATCCCCAGAAGTAATCAATGTGCAGAGCATGCAATCAAAGTAATGGAAGAAACGTATTTGTCATACAAAAATAAAGACAAATTGTACCTTCTATTCCTTCTATGCAACAAGCAAGAGCAAGGTCAATGGTCTGAGTCAATGTTGGATTGAAAATTTATTGTATTACATGACTATGAAATTCTAAATACATTTGAATAAATAGTAGTATTTACGTCAAAGTCGATTTTTCAATGTGAGGGTGAACATTTTTCAAAATAAATGCAAATAAGTTCATTTTGTGCTTTTTAGGTAAAAGTTTACCAAACTACAGCACAGGAGATGGGGTTGAAAAAATGTCATAGACATGGTGTGTGTATATGTATATGTATGTATATATATATATATATATATATATATATATATATATTTACGTTAAGTAATTTTACTTCTAAATTGCTAGTTCTTATAATACTTCAGCAATTTTAATACACAGAAGAAAAAAATTTTAATGTTAAGTTTCTGCTAAATTTATTCAAAATTGAATTACTTTATCAAATTTTATTTATTTAAAATTTTAAAACTTTATCAAATTTTAGTTATTTAGTATTGATATATTTGTTTAATTCAATTACAACTGCAGCACCAAAATATATTTGTATACATTTTCCTATGCTCAACAAACTACTGCAATTTAGTCTTTTTGTTTAGAGCAAAAATATTTTTAAAATGTAAAAGATTTTAAAAAAATTACTTTTGCAAGATCAGAAATAAACTGGCTGTAAAGCTCTGCATTTAACGTGAAATTTTTTGCAACACCAGTGATTGATATCAACAAAGATGGCTGATCTAACTTCCAAACATTTGTCAAATGATTAAAAATAGCCGAGGCATCTGTATCCAAAACAACTCTGGCAAACTAAACAAAATATCTTTAGCATCATACTTAACTACAAACAATTTTCTTCAAATTGATTCAAAATAAGCGTAAAGGAAATATTTGCTGTTATCTTATTTATTAAGGGTGGTAGTAAATATTTAATTTATTAAATAATATTTACAAATCAACTAATTGCTTCTAAGCAATAAAGAACAAAGTTTTTAATAGGTAAAAAATTTTACCGGCGCAACTGCACTTTCGCACCCTCCCCCCAACCCCACCCCCTTTATAAACATATATATATATATATATATATATTAGGCCGGATCATAACTTAAAATAATTTGGAAAATTTCTTCGGGAATTTCCAGTAATTGGCTCTAAAATACGCTGAATGCAATGCTGCAAACCGTTTTTCGCTACTACTTTGCTATACTTTGTATTTTTACCTTTGAAGTTTTCAAATAAATTAACTTAAAAACGCTCATTTGTTACATAATTTATTGATTGAATTTATAATAAAATTCAAATTATTTGAACAGTCAAAACAATATATCATTAGCAAACGTTGATTAGAAACTATACTTAAATGTTCTTAAATTCAGATTTTGTGTCAAAGTGAGGCATCAACTTGCGGCGCTCCAGTTGAACGCGAATATAGCCATCACGATTTTCATGACCATAAACTTTAGATGCTGATTCAGTCACAATTTTAATCACACGTTCAACACTTTGATTGTGACATGGAAATGGCTCAATGTCAATAACTATGTCTTCAACTGACGAAAGCCATGCCAATATTTGTACAGTTGGAATATGTTTTGTCAGAACAGGTTCCAAGCGGGGCTGTGTTTGCCAGTCAATCAGTTCTTCATAACTAGTCGCTTGAAATCGTATCTCAGGGAGTTGAAATTTTCGATTTGGTATGTCATCTTCACCAGCACGAAGAATTCTCTTCAACGCAAGCTTACGGATCACTTGACGGTTGTCTTTGAGCATAGCCAGAATAATGCTCTCGATATGAGCCGGGTAGCTATTGCGCTTCAAAACTTGCTAAACAATTATTCGATAACGCACAGGAAGAAATCGTGATGTTTCTATCATTTTATAATAGTGTGGAGCAGCATTCCAGCAGTTTGAATGTTTCTTAATGTCAAACCAAACGACCGCATATGAATTCACAATAAATTTAGCCAAAAGTATTAGTTCATTTGATGGATCTTCAGTAGATATGTAGAGGCGTAGAACACGGTTTGCTAGTGTCAACCACCTTGCATGGTTTAGTCGCCCAGGTGTTCTAGAATTAAATCTATCTGGTACAACACCTGTCTTCACCGCATTAACAATTTCGAAAAAGTACAGTTGATCACTGCTTAACAACTGCTTATTGCATATAATAGGTTCACCAACAAGTATGGCAAAGCTGACTATGGGTTTCTTAACAGACATTGAAATAGACTTGCCAATTGGTCCATTAAATGAATGGGGTCCAGTTGTTGCACCATCTAAGGAGTGAAAAAGATGTCGCAAAGGAAGCTCGTTCAGATGTAAAAGACAAATGGACCAGTGCAGTGGTCGACCAAGTTCAATTTCCATTCTGCGTATAACTGCATTGTTTAAACAAGTATTAACGTTAGTTGAATCAGAACCAATACAAACAAGGTTCGTGCAGTCAACAGTATCAATTATTGAATCTGCAATGGATTTGGCTGATCCACTTGTTGGCGTACAATGATCAACATACTTTGAATTTGGCTCTGATAAAATGGAAATATGTTCCTCAGAAATCACAGTCTGCCAATCCCCCTCAAGTTTTAAAGTCTGATCTTTCCTTCCATCAAAATACAATCCAGTAATTCTACAATCAGCATTTTTACATGATGTTCTCAGTAGTTTTCGTTCTCTGCGAATTTTATTCCGATCCACTGGCCCCATATGTTCTATACCAAAATCAACCAGAGTTGCTGATACAATCGCGGCAACTGCTCTATCTGATATGCCAAAACCATCTGCTTGTAGAGCAATATTTTTTAAACAACTGTTTTTCAGACGAGTAGATGTGACTTCGGTATCGACTTCTGATACGGAAGGGGAATAAGTTTCGGTGTCAGAATTGTTGTCTGTTTCATTATCTGATTCATTATCAGATGCTTCAACGACTCTGGCACACTTAACTGCAGTCTCTTCCTTTGATAATGAAACAGATTTTCGTTTTAAACGCCTCTCAGCACGTGCGGATTCCTTCTTGTCGATTCCAGCTATTCTGCCAACACGTATAGTGCGTTGATCAGTTAGGAAGTCATGCTCAATTGCTGGCACCTTCAGAACCATTGGACAGCAACAAGACGAAAGTTCTTTGCATTTACACGAACAAATATCAAACAATGTGTCAAGATCTTTTTCTATTTCATCTTGTTTGACTGTTCCAGACTTTGATCGAATCACTTTCTGAACATTGCCTATGTACTTCTCCAGCTGTAATTCTATGCCTCGAAGACTTATAGTAGGAACTGATGCTTTAATCCATATCTGAGAAAGTTTCTCTGCTAGTCTCTTACAAACAGACCGTAGTGGTTCAGTTTCATAATTCTTCTCAGACAAGTATGCTTTGCCTACTTGCTTGTGGGTTAGCAAGCAAAAATTGGGTAATTCGCGACCTTCTCCAAAAAGTATATGACGATTCTTTGAAGCTTTAGATCTTGAAATCATTATTGTTTTACAATTTTATAACATATCAGAATTTCAGTTAATTTCTAAAAATACAAGATGAGAGGGATAAATTCTGCAATCAGTTGATAAAAGCAGAAATTAATAAAAAATCATATAAAAATAGAATAATATAATAATAATAATATAATAATATAAAGTTATAATAGCGTTGGAGTTAATCATATCATTAGGAATAATTTATATAGGTAGGTATAGGTTTGGTTCAATTTCATAACCTTAGGATTATATCTAGTAATGGGGTTAAATGCATGTTTCAGTTAATGCATGTACTAAAGTAAATATATTTAGCATATAAAACCTTAAAACTTAAAAATGCAAAGTATAATCAATTCTTCAGAAATATTTTTTTTGTAAATATTAAACAACACTATATCACGCTACTTTTCACAAACTCTAAAAAAAATTAATTTTTATGATCCGGCCTAATATATATACACAGTACTGTGCAAAAGAAAGTAGCACCTCAGAATTTTTTTAAAAAATGTACATTTAAATAAATATAAGTAAATAATATTGAGTTTTTATTAAATTAAACTGAGATATTGTTTTAAATAAAGCTATATTTATTTCAGTTAATGATTTCGTTAATAATATAATTTTTTTATTAATATTTATTAAAAATATTTATTAAATGGTTTCAACTCGTATCATTTTTCACCCACTTATAATGTTTGCTTATTTATTGCGGACAAGGATTAACACTAGAAATTGATTACATCAATCACTGTACTATTCATTTATTTTGTTTAAATTTATTATTGTTAAATATTTTTTGATAAATAAAAATGTGGAGAAGAATTTTTTAGTTACTGCTGAGTTCTCGTGTTAATTACAGATTTTTTTGTCTAAAAAAATTTTTTTTATTTCAAAAGTTTTGTTTTATAATAAAATTACTTTTCAGTAATAATAAAATGCCAAAGATATCAATAAATGACAGAAGTCTCATCATTGTTTTACATGAAGAGGGCTATAGCCAAGTTAAAATAGCCAAACGTGTGAATTGTTCGCGAGCCTCAGTTCAAAAAATAGTTAAAAAGTATAATGAAACTGGTGATGTAGTGGATAAAAAGAGGTCTGGTCGTGCCAAAAAGTTAAGCCTACGTGATGAACAGTTTTTAAAAATAACAGCGCTACGAAATTGCAAGAAAGTAAGCGCAGAACTCGTTCAAGATCTTAAAAGAGCTAGTGGAACTTTAGTACATGCATCTATTGTGCGACAATATTTAATAAAATCTGGATTAAAAGGCTGTGTAGTAGGGTGTCCCAAAAAAAAAAAAATTTTTGAATTTAATATTGTGCACTACGTCAATCCTCCTTATTTGGTCCCAGTAGACCACTATAAAAATATCTGGGCTAAAAATGATTGTTAAGCTGAAGAAGGTAATTTAGAAAAATGTTTCATATAAATTTTAATGAGATTACAGAGTTTTTTTTGCATTTTATGATTAAAACTCTGCAAATATATTAAGTAATAAAATATCAGTTATTAGGATGTTGAAAAACATTAGCAGTATATATTGTATACTGCTACTTAATTCTAATTTGAGTAATATAAGTTTAATTGTAACAATTTTTACAAATATGAAAAAATATATATAAAAACATTGTGATCATTTCTGTAATATAACATTTAATTGTGATCAATTCTGTTGTATTTTATAATATAGAAAATAGTATTAAATATGGCAAGTGAAGGGCATGTTGGAAAAGCTAGTAGAAGAAGAATTCTTTATCTGTTGGGGTACCCTCTCCAGATATTTTCTCCAAATAGACTTCCAACCGGTGGGGAAGTTTGTCGCAGAATTTACTGGATTAACCAGAGTCATGCAACTGCAATCAAAACATTGTCATCTAAAATTGGATGTCCTCTGGAGAGTACAGGCAAACTTAAATGCAGTGGTGGTATGTGTTATGCTGTTTGCAGAAACGAAATAACAAATGTGTGCATCATAAGGGAACTGATTAACATTTGGAACAAGGCAGGCTTTGATGAAAATTTTATCATCAGTGAACGATCAATTAAGTAAGTTACTAAATATCCTAGAGCAATTTTCTCTAGTAAAAATCTCTCATAAAAATTAAGTATTCTGTGAAACATTTATCTGTGAAATATAATTACATAAGTTTTTATATTATATTTTAAAACGTTGAAATTTTTTAAATGTTGTAACTTTTAATTTAGGAATAGAATCATTGCTCTGTATACCCAGTATATCAAAATTTTAAAGATGAGAACCTTAGAGATGAGCAAAGAAACCATGAGCCAACATACTCAAGAGTTCTTAGACAAAGCCGATGTTTTGTTTCCTATACACAAGGAAAACATTTTCAAGTTAATTAGCCAGGATCCTAGAAGGAGTAAAGAGGCTGTAAAGGAGGATGCAATTTTTTTGAAAAGATGTTTGAAAGGGGACATGGTCAAAATGTCCTACAAAAATGACAAAACATTTGCTGAAATAGTTGCTGAAGGTGAGGAAAGAATGAAAAATCTGCTGAGGAAGATGGAAGAAGAACAACAACAGCAGGAGAGACTGAAAGCAATTGTTGAACAAAAAAAAAAAGTCAATTACTAGAAAAAGCAGCAGAAGAAGAAGCTTTGAGAAATTTTGAGCAGGAATTCTCCAGTGGGTGTAGTGGAACAGATTATGGTTCAGTCTTTGAAACTCCTACTGTAAAAAAACAAAGTTGTGTGATTCAACCAAGATTTGCCTTCAACTCAGTCTGAATGGTGTTTTGGATAAGTGGATTCCATTTATGACAAGGTAAATAAGTTTACATATAAAAAAGTTAAGTATATTTAAAGTATATATAAAACTTCAAGTTTAAACAACTAAAATGTTACATAATTTAAAAAATGACAATGCTCTGTATTTTTTTTTTGGTATCAAGTGTGAGAGCTGAAACAGCAATGTTGTCTTCCCTATTCCAAGCTGGGGGAGTAGATACTGACATTTTTAACATTTTTAAGTCACAGATGGCAAGAAAAAATCATGAAATTATAGAGAATGAAGCACTTATAGTGAGAGAGCAGAACCTGGATAAGGTAAGGGGCTTAAAACTTGATCTTCACTTTGACACAAAGTTGGTCAAGCAGTACAGGACAGAGGTAAAGATTTCGGAAACAGTAGAGGTTGGCAATTAGTGTTTCCTCTCCAGAGACCCGCTCACTTGACTTTCTTCTGGGAATACTTGAAGTACCCTCCTCAAAAGGGAAAGATCAAGCACTGGCTATCCAAAGTCTTGAGGAATATTATGACTTAAAAGACCAAATCATAGCTTGTTGTGCTGACACAACTCGCTCAAACACTGGTAAACATAATGGTGCAATTAGAAATATTGCAGTTTATTCTCTACCTTGTCCAATACTTTGCCTAATGTGCAGGTATGATGCTTTACTATATAAATTACAGGCATTTTTTTTCTTTTCTTTTTTTCTGAGAGTAATGACAGAAAATGATAATAATAATAAATTTAGGCACCATATAATGGAAAGACATGTTCATCATGTTATGATGGAATTACAGGGAGAAAAAAAGGGACCCAGTCGATCTTTATACAAAAAATATCAAGATCTTTGGTCTAAGATTGAAAAAGACGTGAATACATTGGGCAACATTGAGAAATTTGATTGGAACAGACCTGAGTTTGCTTTAGGAACCCTCTTTTACAATCTTGCAAATGAAACAATGGAGTTCTGCACGACTGCTCTTAAAGCAAATATTTTTGACAGAAGGGATTACAAGTATTTATGTCAACTGGTAGCTTTTTACCTTGGAGCAGATCTGTTGAACTTCAGATTTCTACAACCAGGTGCTCATCACGAAGCAAGATTTATGGCTGATTCATTGTATCTGTTAGCAATGCAAATGACCAAGAATTACAACAAGCAACTCAGTATCAATGAAATTAAGATGATACAGGATGCAACAGATTATATAGTGATCTTTCACTGTTTATTCTTTCTGAAGAGTCCAATGGCAGCACAGGCTCCATCCAATGATCTTAGAGCATTCAAGATTTCATCGCAGACCATGAAAGACTCACTTTATTCCAAGAAGTACGGAAAGCTCTTAGTCTTAGTGTTCTCAGACACACTTGGTATTTTACACCACAGTGTGTAATCTTTGCTTTAGCTGACCAGCACTTAGAGGAGAAAGAGAGGACGGATATTCTTGTAGAATTATTAAAATATGATGTTCCAGACATGAAGAGCTTTGACAAAGAACAACCAAAACCTTTTACACAGGTCTGTCTCCTCTCAAAGCTGTCAAACTTTGATTCTCAGGAGTCTTATCTCTTTTTTCTTCATCTTGGTATAACCAAAGATGACATTCTCTCATGGAAGGAAGAAGGAATGTCAAATTTTGAGAAAAATCTCAACAATAAATCTTTCAAGACATTTGTGTCCAGTGTAGGTCAATTAGCAGTTGTTAATGACAGAGCTGAAAGTCACATCAAATTGGTGCAGGATTTCATTGGAAGGACACATTCTGAAGACAGGCTCCAAGACACGATGATGGTGGTTTTAGACAACCGGCAGAAGGTGTCTAAACATGCCACTAAACAAGACTTGAAGAATATTTATATAAAAAAAAGCACATTATGCTAATATTTTTTTTTTCGAAATATATTTTTTCCAACAAAAGTTTAATAATTTTTGCACCACCTATTTTTTTTTTTTTTTTTTTTTTTTTTTATTTTTTAGTATTTCATTTTAAAAAAACATTTTACAACAATGCAATTATAATAAAAAATTAAATGATTATAAAATTTTTTCAAAGTTGCAGTAAGTATAGCAGTCAGAATTAATAATTTGGATGATTAACTTTAATTTTATTTAAATTTTTTATAAAATATTGAATACTACCGGAATTTCAATAAATAAATAGAAAAAAACCTCATTAAAATTTATATGCAAGTTTTTTCTAAAACACCTTCTTCAGCTAAACAGTTACTTTGAGCCCGGATATTTTTATGGTGGTCTACTGGGACCAAATAAGGATGTTTGAAATAGTGCACAATATAAAATTCAAAAATTTTTTTTTTTGGGACATCCTACTGTGTAGCTATTAAAAACCTTTACTACGCAATGGTAATAAAGAAAAAGATTAAAGTTCGTCAGAGAGCACAAAGAGTGACAGAAAAATCAATGGGACAAGGTATTGTTTACAGACGAATCTAAATTTCAAATATTTGGGACGAATAGACGTCAGTATGTTAGGCTAAGAAAGGGAGAGGCATTGAAGAAGCCATGTCTAGCATCAACTATCAAACATGGTGGAGGGAATATTCAATTTGGGGGTTGTATTTCAATAAATGGGGTAGGGGACATTGTTAGAATAACAGAAAAGCTTACAGGTGAAAAATACAAAAATATTTTACATAATCACACTGTGCTTTCTGGACATTTTATCTTGAATATATTAAAATTCTCTTAGGTGCTACTTTCTTTTGCACAGTACTGTATATATATATATATATATTAGAGGTATGACTAAAAATTTTTTTTCGCAATTTTTGGTTTCCCATGCCACTATGAGTGGAGAAATTACATTTTAAAACTGGAAATACCATTTGAAAGTGTTAAATCTTAAAAAAGTTCAACCCCCTAAGCTGAAAACTGTTTTCTCCCATCTACACTGAGTCATAATAAAACATGCCACTGAACTTTCTACCATAACTTTGTCAAATTTGGTCTGATGCCTAACAAAATTTCAGGTTTTGTTAAGAATTGAATAGCAGAAAAACATTCGTCTGATGGCGACCCAATTCTAAAAACTGACTGTACACGAACACTCCAAACTTCAACAACAGAAAAGTTGTCTGATTTCTTATATAGAAGTTAAAATTAGTTTAAAAATTCTAGGTTGAGACAACAAAAAAGAATTTAAAAAGTAATATTTTGTATTAGTCAAGTATTGTTCTTGTTCTCTACTTGAAGAGGACACCATTTTTAGTAAACAACTAAAAGTATTTAAACTTTTGGATGTTTTTAGCTTAACATTTGCATTTCAGTAACTTCACTTTTTGGTAAAGAAATGAGACAATTTTGTGTTGTTGAAGTTTGGAGTGCACGTGCATAGTGAGCAATGGCACTTTGGTGGTAATTTTGATGTCGTTTAGTAGATAATTTAGTTGTGAATAATCACTGAATAAATTTTTAAAAAAGGTTCAGAATGAGCAAAGTTATTGCAATAAGTTCAGTGGTATGTTTTTTTATGACTCATAGTGTATCTATTGTTAGATACAGTACAGCTTAAGGTATCACAGCTTCAGTTTATTGCTGGTGTGATTTTGCTAAATGTATGCATTCTTATTACATAATCTTTCATATTATATATTATATTTGTTATCATCACCTGACTTTTGATATTTTATAAACTTCTTTTGATAACCTAAAATCATAAGATTTGTTTATTTGTAGATAATTAAATTTACACTCAAATTATAATTCGACAAGACTATAGTCAAGATGTCTAAAAATAGTCTTCCTTCAGATTTGAATAAGAAACTATGGGAATCAAATTTGGTGAGGTTTGAAACAGCCAAGAATTCAAGAAAGTATGCAAAGATTGTTGACAGTCTTGATCAAATGAACAAAATGCCAACAGAACAGCATATCCTGGACAGATTTAAGTGCTTGGCTGCAAATGTGAAAAGTAGACAGGAGAGAGTTGTGATAGTGGTCAAAGAAGTAAAAATCTTATGGAAAAAACTGATTCTTCCAATTCAAAAAGGCAAATCTACAGTGGAAAGAAAAATTGAGAATGCACTAAACAAGTATGAAAAAGACAGCAGAAAACCAGGAACGCAAGACTTTACCAACTTGTTCAACGTAACTGATGAAAATGGAGAATGGTTGTGCCAGGAAGATAAAGCCTTCTATAATCTTCAGATGTCAACAAATGATAGAGCTGGCTACTGCACCACAATTGAAGATACACAAGGAGTTCATCCTAGTAAACTAAAGTTGATTAAGCAAAAAGTCAGTCAAGATATTAAGGATGATTTAAGCAGTGAAGATGAAGAACAGCAAAGAGTCAGTCAAGATACTAAGGATGATTTAAGCAGTGAAGATGAAGAACATTTTAGCACTGAAGAAGAAAAACAAGATTCTGACAGTGGTTCTCAAGATTCATAGGCTCCAACAACATGTAAAAGACAAAAAACTGATTATGCAATAAATTTGGTGACAAAAGCAAAACTGAGTTCAAGAAAGGCACACACAGTCTGCAAAACTCTTGCAAAAGATGGAATTTCTATTCCAACTCCAACTCAAAGTGGTGTTTACAAAGCTACAATGAAAGCAGGAGAAAAATTAAAAGAACATTTTATTGAAACTCTAAGAAACGAAAACTGGAGCTTGCACTTTGATGGGAAGCACATAAGGAATACAGAGTACCAGGTTGTAGTTCTAAAAAATGAAAATAGAGAAGTTAAACTAGCAGTTCTTGCACTGATCAATGGAAAAGGTGAAACAATATTCAATGGAATAAAAACTGTGCTTGATGAATATAAGCTATGGCCTGCAATTAAGTTAATAATTTCTGATACAACCTCTGCAAATACAGGAAAATCTGTTGGGGCAGTCACACTACTACAGAAGCATTTTGTTAAGCTTGGATTAGACAAACCTCTTTATATTGGATGCCAGCATCATGTTCTTGATACATTACTAAAACATGTGATGAATGATTATTTTGAAGCAGCAACAACCTCGCCTAATCTCAATTATTGGTTCATTAGCAGAATAACAGAAGAGTACCAGCAACTGAAAGCATCTTTCGACAATTCTGGAGATGCTCTGAAGGAAGAAGAAGAAATTGTTTGGAGAGATGATATGGCTTTCCTTCATCACATGATCACTTGTTACAGACGGTTTAAGAAAACAGGATGCTTCCCTAAAGTAAATTTCAGAACTTTGCCAAATATAAGCAATGCAAGATGGAATAGCCGAGCAATCTATGCTTTGCTAGCTTATATTTTACTTCCAGAATTTCGACAGTCAGCCGAAGGTCAGTCATCATGTGACTTTATTAGTGGCACGTGGAGCGACATCTGGTTTTCTGGTCAGGTTTATAATCAGGAAAACTACAATAATTTGGCAGCCGTTTGCAAAGATCACTCAAAGGCAATAAAGACTTTAAGGACTTTTTGGTCGGTTGAGCCGACTCCAATCCCAACTCATTTGTATTTTAAAATGTTATAATGAAATGGAATTAGTTAAAGATTTCAAATTAAGATCGAATGAAGATAAATGTGATAAAAAATTTATAAATTAAATTTCAAAAGTTCTTCTATTAGGAAGCAAAACTGTTAAATTCTTCTTTAAAAGTTATTAAAAAGCACATTACTTGCATAATAGATTATTCTCTAGTAAATCAAATAACGGCTGCTTCATAGAAGCAAAAGTATATTTAAAAAATTTTTGCAAATGACTTAGGGTAGGGAGGGTGTAGTTGAATAGTTTTTATTGTTTACCACTTGTATTACCTGCTGGCAATTTGTAAATAACTCGATGTTCTCATCTGGTGAATCTTGTTCAGCCGTACTGTTAACATTACCATCCCAACCGTTCTCGGGCAAATTATTTTCCACACAGTCATTAAGATCAACAATTGCGGTATAGTCCCCTTTGTAAAAAAAAAAAAGTTATAGTCCCCTTTTTAAAAAGACAAGAATCACTTGTATGCACGGATTGTATTGTACAACCTTTCGTGAAAACTACTTTATTTTATATGCAACCTGAAAAAGAAGTTTAAAAAGGTATTTTGCTTAAAAACAATTTGTCACAAATTTATTCATACATGAGTTTTGAGTTGGTTTCTTTCTAGATTATGATGATCAGGGCCGCTCGGGACAAAACCTTTTTTGGCGCCCTTATAGATTTCGCTTCATATGTATACTTAGCATAGAAGCTAAAAAATACATTATGCCTTTATAGCTACTTTAATTTTATTTCATTTTTTGCTAACTAACCACAGCATAAACAATTCCTAATTTAAATAAAATTTTCGAGCTTTTTTCGAGGCAAAATTGGTTTTTCGAGGCAAAATTGGCGCAGTGGTTAGAGCGCTTGCATAAGAAGCAAGGAGCTCCAGGTTCAATACGAGCTATGAACATATTTTCGTGTCACGGTAAGGAAGGAGGCGTGAACTTCCTAGTTAAATGCACTTCCGCGGTGTGCCCTGTGATAAGATCTTTGGATCTTCTTGGGGGCACCTAAAAAAAAAAAAAATTTAAAAAAAAAAAAAAAAAATTACTTCATCATATGACAATGATTTTCCGAGATCATTTTTAATAGACAACATCATAAGATTTGAAAGTCGCTCTTTTCCCATGGTGGCTCTGAAGTGGTTTGTTATAATCTTAAGTTTACTAAAAGATCTTTCACCCTCTGCAACGTATATTGGCATTGTGTGAAAGATGCGCAAAAGTATGCATATCGACGGGAAAATTGGTTGTAAGCCTTTGGAATATATTTGATTTAAAAGATTGAGAGAGTTGCCTCTATTGAACAAGGAAGATGCTTTCAACAGGTCAAACGGACAAATTTCCTCAACAAGATCATCTTCTTTAACGTCATTTGAATAGAATTTCGCAAGTTGACGAGCATTGTCATCTTGTGAAGAAGGGTCTTCAGACTGTAGCCAGATAAAGGAAAACTTAGAAGAAACTTTTTTCACCACATTAAACCTTGATTGAATTTTTAGAATTATGTGGTCCAATGCCACGTTGAAAATATTTACTTCAAAATTCTTTTCTGTGTCGTCGAGGTAGTGGGCTGTATTTGATGGTTCCTCGTGGAATTTTTTCACTCTTCTTGTGCGTTTCACTTTAAATTCTGATCAAAGCCTAGGTTTCCAGCCACTAGCTTAGCTTCAGTCAAAATACAATTCCACGACGAACGAATGCGACCTAGGTCATCTAGAAGTTGTTGAATGATAATGACTTCTTCTTCAATGGTGATTGACTCCGACTGGAGACATCGACTAACGCCATCAATATTTTGCAGTGTCTTATACCAAATGGTCAGGAGAACTACTGATTCAAATGATTTAAAATATTTTCCCAGCGATTTCGCTTGATTTAGCATGTCCGCAGTTAGGTCAAGTTGATTAACGGTTCTATCCAAAGCAGCAAAGATTTCTCGTGGTTTTTTCACTAAAGGTTTTACAGCTGCAATGTGGGCTGACCATCTAGTATCTGAGAGCTTGTGAAGTGATAAAGCAGTTTTTTTAAGAAGAATTTTCCATCTTGCTGGGCTGCAACTAAAGAACACGTAAAGGGCTTGGGTATTGCCAAAAAACGTTTTGATCTCAGCGCAAGACTCAGCAGCATGAACTCCAGCTAAATTTAAACTATGCGCACCGCAAGGAATGTATAAAGCGAACGGATTTTTTTCCAGTATATGAGCTTGGGCTCCATTATAGATTCCAGCCATATTAGAACAATTGTCGTATCCTTGGCCTCTCAATTTTTGTAAATCGAGATTCACTTTCGCTAAAACATTGCAAATTAAATAAGCAATATCTGCACCTTTCTTTTTCTCCATATCTTCAACGCAGAGAAATCGTTCTTTAACTTCCCAAATCATCTTACCCGAGTTGAATCGCACAAATCGAAGAATAAACGGGATTTGTTTGGTGTGAGATACATCTGGGGTCCCATCGGTAATTATCGTAAAATATACGGCATCTTTTACTTCTTTCACAACTGCTTCTTGAACTAATGTAGCGCATTCATTGATAAATTCGTTTTGTGATTGCCAGGAGAGATAGTGAGCTTGCATTCTGGTTCCCTTATGTTGATGACGAGCAACTGTTTCAAGATGATTCTTTAATGTTTCGTTGTGACGAGAAATAAGTTCATGGCAACCTAAAAAGTTCCCTTTCTCGTTCTTCTCCATCGACGAATATTGTCCTAAAACAATAATTTCTACGTTAGTTAAATGTATATCATTGAAGTTCTATAATAATAAAGAACTTATTCTTAATTATTTAGAGTTCTGGCCAAGAATATTTACCTCTAAATGATAAGTTTTGAGATGCTAAAAATAAAGATGCATCTAAAATACAACGAAGTATTTCACGCCATCTGGCTACTTCCTTTCCTAGTGCCTTTTGAAACTCTGAGTCAATTCCGTGCTGATTGACAAGAGTTGAGTGCAAAGTCTTCCAATCGAGATAATGACTTTGATGAACTGGGTTACTATGATGACTTTTGATACGATCACTCAATTTTCTCCAGTCATTTCTTATTCCTCCATTCCAGCGAAGAAGAAGAGATCGATCCCCATTGGATCCGGAATTTTCACATCCAAATAAAGAACACCGGAAACAAAGAAGAGAGTTAGACGATGGGCTCCATATCAAATAATCTCTTTGAACTTTTTCTCCATTAGGCAATGCAATGTAAAGAACTTCTTGTGTAAAAACCTTTATTTTCTTCGGGTTTCAATTCATCATTAAAACTGTCGTCTGTTTCATTTTCCATTGAACCAAGAGAATGTAGATCAACGATATCCTCAACGCAATCATCATTATCATAATACGATAATTCTATTGTTTGTTCTGATTTATTTAATTCGGCCGACTTGAAAAATGATTAATTATTATTCGTAAATTGCTTCGAAAATAATATATATATTTATATATATATATATATATATATATATATATATATATATATATATATATATATATATATATATATTTATATATATATAGACCTATATATTTCTACTAACTCACATTCAAATCAGTATTTTGATTAGTAGCTTTGTAAAACCAACGTAATCTTGGAGCGTTTGTTTATTTTTTTCACATTCTTTTGGCCTTTTGGAAGCCAATGCCCTATTTTGGGCACCAGAAAGTTTTTTACGATTCATTATTAACAGTTACTGTAAATAACCGTACGCATCAATAAAATAATAGCATAGTCAACTACGCAAGCTCATCAAAAAAATATAAACTCAATCTCAAAAAGCTAATGTCATAAATCAATATTTCAATAGCTAAATATAAATCGTAAACATGAATTACCATAAATAAGTTGATCGTGAAGAGTTGAAAAATATTTACTATTACTTTCTAAATTCTGAATAGAATTATTTCTAAATTGTATTCACAGTTTGTTATTGCTAATTATCAACGTTTACGTTTTTTTTACTTTAGTCTGATGAATGCGAAAATCTCAAGGGACATTTTTAATTTAATAGCGTATAGTGTACGAAATCAATGATGAGTTCACATTTTAAAATTTTTTCGAGGAATTAAAAATAATGATATAATGCGAGTAATATATACATTTCAAATATGGCATTTTAAGATTAAAAGAACTATTTTTATTTTACTTCGACATCTGGCGCCCCATTGACATCTGCCGCCCGGGACAAACTGTCCCTTTGGCCACCCCCCCCCCCCCCTCTCGGCGGCCCTGATGATGATTATGATTGATGTTAAGCCTCAAACTTATATTTACCCCTTAAATAAAAAAAGAAATAAATATAAACCATTGATACATTTTGTTCAAAATAAATTGATATTTCTAAAAAAAATTGCCAAGAGAGGAATATAAGCGCAATAATCCCAATAATTCCATTTTCACTTGACATCTTGACAATTTTAGTAAACTTAATGTATTTTGTCATGCAATTCGTGCATTTTGATTTGGATAACTGTTTTCACCTTTATTTGAGATGCTCGAATCTTCATTTCGCAGTGTTTCGGTAAAAAGTTATTTCTATATTTCAGATTTTGATGATTTACAAGAACTAGGCTTTAATTTACAAATTGTTTCTTGAATTCATGAGCAAAAAGCCATACCAACTAATTAAAAAAAGTTAACACTATTCCTGTCTATTTTGAGGATATTTATAAATAAAAAATATTCAACATTTTGTATTCTGTTTCATTTAATTTGCTTTTAAATTTCTAAACACAATTTTAACCTGCAACTTAAAGCAAGCTTGTGGTTGCAAAAAGGTATATTGTCAAGCACTAAAATAAATAACATTAGAATAATAAAAGCTTAAGTGATCAGAAAGTTTTCCTTTTCATGATATTTCGACGTTTAATAAACAAGATTTGATTTTTATTTATTTCATATGATAAACCTAAATTCAGCAAACACGTGTCCTCACAATTATGGAGTATCATCAGATGTTATAAACCGGAAAAAATGAAACGACAAAAAATACGAAAAAATACGAAAGAAAATGCTAGGGAGACTCCATAGCACTTTTTTCGTATTTTTGTCGTTAAGTTTTTTTACGGTTTATAACATCTGATGATCGCTATTGCGTGAAACTTTAAGTGATGGTATATAAACCAAACTAATTATTTAGTTTGTATAATAATAATAATATATTCGCTCTACTTATACTACGCTGTATTAAGCACTCTTACCGAAAATATTAACATATTTTATATATATATATATATATATATATATATATATATATATATATATATATATATATATATATATATATATATATATATACAGTAGCGTCCAAAAGTAATTGGACAAACACCTTTTTTGTTATATTTTCTCATTAAGTAAAGATTTTTAAATGAAATTTCGTGTAAGCATGTCAAATTATACTACAATTATGAAAAACAAAACAACAATTCCCTTTTGATAGTAATTACTCAAAATTTTGCTAAAAGAATGGAAATGATTGGCTCAAAAGTAATTGGACAAACTAAACTCTAACAATGTTGATATAACTTAGACTATTTTAACTTCTTTTTCTGAAGGCAAATTTTTATAAAAACATTCAATGATCAATAATTTGTAATGGGACATAATAAATATTTAAGCGAGGCAGTGAAAAAGTTAATTGTACAAGCATTTAATAACGGTAAGACTGTGCGACAAATTTCAATAGATATGAATATTCCACGATCAACAGTTGGTTATACATTAAAAGTTTTTCAACAACGGAGTCACTTCCAAATATCAACAAAGTCAGGACGCCCGAAATCAACAACTTTTCGCCAAGATAATGTTGTAGTAAGATCGTCAAAGCCAGATCCGCGCAAGAGTGCTAAAGAAATTCATAGAGAACTTACACAGTCCCATCAAATTTCGTGCTCTTATGCAACAGTAAAGCGTCGCTTAAGACAAAACAACCTTTTTGGCCATTGTCTTGTTAAAAAACCTTTTATTTCTGCAAAAAATCGTAGAGCACGGTTAAAATTCGCTAAAGAACATCTAAGTTGGACAGCAAACCAATGGTCAAAAATACTATGGAGTGATGAGTCAAAGTTTAATATGTTTGGTTCTGATGGTATTAAATATGTTCGACGTCCAATAGGTCTTCGAAATGATGTTAAGTACCAAGTTCCTACAGTAAAGCATGGTGGTGGTTCAATTATGGTTTGGTCATGTTTTAGCCGTGATGGAGTAGGTCCAATCTATCGAGTTCAAGGCATTATGGACCAAAACAAGTATAAAGGAATAATCAAAGATATAATGCTGCCACATGCAAATAACAAAATGTTGCGTGGTTGGACTTTCCAACACGACAATGATCCAAAACACACTTCCAAGCTAGTCATGGATTTTTTAGCTCAAAAGAAAGTTCGTATCTTGGAATGGCCGTCACAATCTCCGGACCTGAACCCAATCGTACATCTTTGGGAACATATTGAGAGAAAAATTAGTGTTCGGAAACCATCTAATCAGCATGATTTGTTTGAGTTGATTAAGCGCACTTGGGAGGAAATACCAATTGATGTTTTAATTAATTTGGTTGATGGCCACGTAGATGTAATGCTGTCGTTGCGGCAAAAAGTTTTCCAACGAAGTACTAGGATTATGCTCAGATTATATACATTATGTAACAGAATATAACAGTATGTAATATTATATATATTATTTAACAGAAATCTTCATAAAAAATGCTGAAAATTTATCCTTTGTTGAGAAAGTTTTATTTTTAAACGACATATTTAGTTTGTCCAATTACTTTTGAGCCAGTCATTTCCATTCTTTTAGCAAAATTTTAAGTAATTACTCCCGAAAGGGAATTTTTGTTTTCTTTTTCATAATTGTAGTATAATTTGACATGCTTATGCAAAATTTCATTTAAAAATGTTGACTCGATGAGAAAATATAACCAAAAAGGTGTTTGTCCAATTACTTTTGGACGCTACTGTATATATATACATATATATATATATATATATATATATATATATATATATATATATATATATATATATATATATATATATATATATATATATATATATATATATATATATATATATATATATATATATATATATATATATATATATATATATATATATATATATATATATATATATATATATATATATATATATATATATATATATATATATATATATATATATATATATATATATATATATATATATATATAAAAACTTCCATTTTCGTATGCAAATCTCTGAGACGATGAAATAAAATTTGTTTATAACACACAGATTTAAAAAAATACTTTTCTTCAAGCAACATTCCTTGTTTTCCCTGTGTGCCAAAAAAAGCTAAAATTTCTCATTTTAAGGTAAATTTGACTTATATAACAATTATAAAAAGTAACACGTTATTTAATACTAATATTGTGAGGAGGGAGAATAAAGTTAAAAACAATGACTAGGAAAAGGCTGTCAATAAAGTCTTATGTATTAAACTCGCATTTTTCCGGTAAACTTAATTTTTTTTCCAGTAACTTATTTCCAGTAAAAAATAATATTTTTTCCGGTAGAATAACAACTTTTTTCCAGTAAAACGTTTGCGGTAAGAAATCAGTTTTTTACCAGTAAAAAGTTAGTTTTTTAAAAGTTATTTTCCGGTATTCAAACTTCCAAGTAGAAAATTTTTGTTTTTCAGTAGAAAAAATTTTTGGGAAAAATACTTCAAGTGCTCAAGTGAAAAATACTTTAAGTGTAAATAGATTTTGGAATATAATTCCAAAAGAAACAATAATCTATTTTGAATTAAACGAATGTTTACATTAAACTTAGTTTTATTTATCTTGAAGATTGATATTTAAAATTCACTTAAACACATAAACTTCTTCTAAGCTAAACTTTACATAAACTTTATACTTTGTCCAATAGATTTAAATCAGGGTTACAGATAACCATCAGGAATTATTCACTGAATCAGCAAAGCTTTTCGAGCTTTTTTTGGACGACCTGGCTTTCTTTTTTGGTGCATTTGAATATTTTTGGCTTCAGGAGGTGGATTGTACAATTTCAAACGTATTGCTACTCCTACTGAATGCTTACAGGAGTAATTTTTGAAGAAATGAGGACAAGTACATTTTGCATCTTGCCAACTGTCATCTTTCATCTGAACCACCCAAATTCCAAATTGGTTCTTAACAAATTCATCGAAAGTGGCATCATTTTGATTTTTGTAGATCAAAATGTCTTCTTTTTTAATTACATTTTGCTCCCCACTTGGTATGTAATAAAAATTTTCTGCTTCTTTATTTTCTGTAAGAATTTCTTTCTTGGATTTTACCCATTGGTATGCTGATGTCTTGGTAGCCAAACTGATTGTTGTTGTTTTTGAAAACAACTTCAGATTATTTTTGTAACCAAAAGACCAGTTTTCAATCATCTGCAAAGCAACAACTTTGAACTTGCTGATAGGAAATCGTTCATGAAAGGTGTGCTCATCTTTAATTACTCTATTACATGACTCAAGACAGTTGTTAGTGGTTGGGGTGAAATGCCTATAGCCCTCATACCAATTGGAGTTAGTGTTAACCCACTCTGTTTTGAAGTAAAGTAAAAACAAATGTTCTTGGTCATCCCACTTTTTAAAAAACAGATTGATGGCAATTAAGAAAGATTCTGGGCTTGATAACTTTTGTAATGTTTCAACATCTGTCAAAATTGATGTTCTGTTCTCTATTTTCACCATGGATTTAATTTTCTGTGAAACATTTCGGTACATGTGTGCCCAACACATCACAATTTTTTGTTCTTCACCAAAAACTAACTTAAAAGCATTTTGAATGGATTGAGCAGCATCAGAAACCAAAACCTCAGGAGTCATAACTTCAAAAATATTTTGGACACCTTTTCTCAATGCTTCAAATAAAAATGTAAAATCTGCAGTTTTTTCAGACATACAAACTCCTATGCCAAAATGATGAAAATGGCGGTCAGAATCAGATGTACCAACAACAAAAACTGGATAGCCTTGCCAAATGAGTTTGTAAGTAGCATCAGCATGGATGATCTTTGCATCTTTGGCAAGACTAAGCAAATGTTTGGTTGAAGCAAAGAATCTGAAAAGGAACTCTTCATCATATGTCACTGTATAGGACACAATAAATGCTGTATGTTCATCTTTTGGCACTGAAGAGTTTTCAATAAACCACTTTTCCAATTCACCTAGACTGATGTTAATGACTCCAAACTTTTTCTTTCTCAATTTTGCAAGGATATTATTCAGTTGTGTTTGAGATGGTACACAAAAGTCATTTTTGGCCAAGTAGTCACGAATTTGTTTGGGTTTCATTTGCAAATCAAAAAGTCTGTTGATTTCTAACTGAACTTTTTCAGAAAGTTTACCTCCCCTTTTAGTCTCAATAGAATCATGTGTGTGTTGTGAAGTTGTTCTGTATAATAATACATTAGATGAGAAACTTTCATACAAAAGATAAATGCTTGCAGCACATTGAGTTCCTTTAACTTTCACAAGATTACATCGGTAGTAGTCTTTTTGACCTTCTTCAGTTTTGTTTCGAAAATCAAAACTCCAATTTTTTTCTTTGTTCAAAAATTCTTTGACTTCATTTAAATTTTCTAATTTGCAGTCAAGTTCCCATTGCTTGTAGGTTTTTTTTTTTTTTGGAGAACTAGGTAGTGAATCAGCTTCACTTTCTGATGAGTATTGAGGAATGGAATTCATAATGTATTATGATTAAAAGAAATCTGAATATTGCTCTAATAATTGAAAAAAATCACTACTACTACTACTACTACTACTACTACTACTACTACTACTACTACTACTACTACTACTACTACTACTACTACTACTACTACTACTACTACTACTACTACTACTACTACTACTACTACTACTACTACTACTACTACTACTACTACTACTACTACTACTACTACTACTACTACTACTACTACTACTACTACTACTACTACTACTACTACTACTACTACTACTACTACTACTACTACTACTACTACTACTACTACTACTATTACTACAACTAGATTTATATATATATATATATATATATATATATATATATATATATATATATATATGAAATTTATTTTACTAGAACTAATATTAAATTACTGGAAAAAAAGTATTATCTACTGGAAATAAAATTAATTACTGGCGGTTTATTTACTTACCGGAGATTAATTATTTTCTACTGAAAATAATATTTTTTTTACTGGAATTTGTAGAAAGTGAAACCGGGAAAAAAGCTATTTTTTACTGGTAATTTAAATTGTCGCGCTAGGAAAATACGTACACACGAAAACTTATCAACCTGTCATGCTAATAAATGATAAGAAGATAAAAGCGGAATGTAGAAAAGTTAAAAACAACGATCGGTAAAAGATGTACGAACGAAGAATCATCAACAAATCGTCTATAATATAATCTATAATATAATTCTTACAGAAATGCTTAATGTTTAATGTTTAACGTCAATTCGTCATTAGTTACTAGGCTTTTAATTAGTTACTAGGCTTTGTAAAAGCGCGTTCTTCAAATGCACGCGGTCATTGGAGAAAGATCTTTTAAGCAAGTTAAAATTTTTTTCCTTTTGGAAGGTAAATTTGCAGTTAAGCGGCCTAAAATAATTTCACATTTTTGCTTTTTGCGCTCTCGTTCGCGGAGACTGAAAATGTTATAGACTATTTATTAAAAGCAAATTAGATAAGTTTCAAAGTAGTTTTTTTACTTACTTTTTTTTTTCTAATTTCAGAACTGTGTACTTTTTATATCACCTTTTTTATTGTTATTATGATATTTTTATGATATTGTTATTACCTTGTTACTCTATATGCTATGTGTAAAATTGTTTTTGATTAGTTATTTATTATATAATAATATATTTTTTAACTATATAGTTTTTTAACTATATAGTTAAAAAATATAGGTTAATATAATAATTGTTTATGCTGATGTGTTTTTAATAGATATGTGGCTATGAAAATAGCCGTTTAGTTTATTAATTACTGAGGATACTGACGGGACACGCAAGAAATAATGCTGAGAATATAGGGACATCTTTAAACTGTTGATATATATAAATATGTGATATAGTAATTTAATATCAAGCGCGCTACACTATTTTTATTTTATCAACTTTAAAAGTTTATTTCGTTATTAAAATCACTCATGCGCGCATACTATTAATCTATTTAAACGCATATCTTTACTCTCCACCGTATTTTTTAAAAGCAAAAATGTGAAATTATTTTAGGCCGCTTAACTGCAGATTTACCGATTTTAATTTTTTAAATCGTTTAGATTTTGTTTGTTTAGTTTTTCTTTTAGCAGTTTTATTTTTATTATTTTGTTTATTATTTTTTATTATGTTGTTTCCGTCTTTTCAAAGTGCTGTGACTTGGTAAACATCTACCTGAAAATCAATTAGTGTATTTTAGAGAAAGAGCAGAACAAATGGCTTTTGATCGTGCAGCTCAGCGTGATATGCACCTAACGGCATGGTTTAAGTTAAATACTGAAAATGAAAGAGCACATTGCTATTCGTATGTAGACATTCCTTATCACTTTATATTTGATGATAAACATTGTAAATGGAAGGTTAGACAAAGGGGTGGTAATAAGGTGATAGTAAGAATGTGTAAAGTTAATCCAATTGGAGAATTGTTTTTTCTTAGACTGTTACTTTTGCAAGCAAAAGGAGCAACATCTTGGGAGGATGTGCGTAATGTTAATGGTATTGTCCTTGAAACGTTTCGTGAAGCATGTGTTTTGAAAGGTCTGTTGCAAGATGACACTGAATGGCAGAATACTCTTTCTAAGGCGGTTTTAACACATATGCCAATAAAAATTAGACAGTTGTTTTCAAATATTTTGAACTTTTGTGAACCTGACAATCTTTTACATCTCTAGAATACATACAAATTTTTTATGATGGAAGATTTTATTCACTGCTCAGTCCCACTTCTAATAGCTGAACAAGCTACTCTTCATCAAATTGAAAAGATTCTTAATCAAATGTGTTATACAAAACCATATTTGTTTATAGTTGTATATATGTTTAAATTATTGTTTCCATGTTTTCAAAGTGTTGTGACTTGGCAATATGTTGAGCAAGATTGATAACCTTGCCAGCCAAGCGATGTTCTTATAGCAGAGGTGTGACTTGGCAGCATTTAGTGCCAGGCGGAGTTACTGCTTTAGAGCTAGGTTGTGTTGTCTAGCCTTTTTTAATTATTCTGGAAACACATAATGTCTGTTAATGTTTAGCTTAATGTGTATGAGAGAATGTGACCTTGATCTTTAAGTCTAGGGTGTTTCAATGTCCTAAATTTGAAGTAATTGAATAACTAATATTGAACATAAAACATACTTATATGTATTTATATGTTTAGTAAAAAGATATAGTTAACTTTAAATTGGTTTTCTAATTTTGTTTTTCATATTTTAATTTGGTTTGTTATTTTCGCTGGAATTTAGGATCAAGGATGTAAATATTCTATTGTTATGTGTTATTGTTGTGATGTTTTGTGTTGATATTCATTTTTAACAATAGACACCTTTATGTTGGTGACTATTGTTAAAAATGAATAACAGATAGTTTCAATATTGGAACTTACTGCTTTTTTTTATTTACTAAAAGCCAAGACAACATGCTAAAAATGCAGTTTATATCCTAATTTTATTTTTATATATATATAGTATTGTTAATCCTTTTGTACTTCGAAGTAGATTTTATAGTTACATTTTCGATAAATATTTATATTAACTGCCATGTCAAAATAGGTTACTCTAAGTAGGTAAATCGATTTTCAGTTTTTATGTGGTGTTTTATTTTTTTTTTTTTTTTGTTTTTGTAGTTATAGTATCATAATTCCTTTTTTTTTTTTTCTTTAGGATTTACAATTGATGCATTTATACGATTTATAAAAAGAAACCTGATTACCTTTTATTGTAAATTTTGGTCAGTTGAAATGATATAAATATATGCAATTAGTTCAATTTTTTTTTAATTTTCTCTATTTTATGCCTAATAGTTTGTTGACCGTAACTTAGGGAATCTTTTTAAATGGGGGGTAGCAACTAAAAACCTTCAAAAACATGGAGAATATTGTAGTTTTGCGCATTTCTCAAATATCGAGTTACTTAAATTTTATAAGGTGTGTTTTGTGGTTTCCTGTAAAACTGCAATAAATAACGATTAGAAGGCTATATGGCCCAGACGGAATATGCGACATAAATATCAAATTTGTATTTTACTCATTCACAAAAAATGGAGTTAAGACAAATTGGCTCTTATGTCTAGATACTTATCTGATACAATTTTTATTTTAGGTTTGTCATATGACGCATTAATGCAATATAAAATATCAAAGTTTAGATATTTTTTTAAATTTGTTATACACATGTTTTATTGTAAATTAACTTTTTATTGTTTGAAACGCGTTTGTACTCAATTGCTTAGTTATTTTTAATAAATTTATTTAGTTGTGTGCATTTAACGTTTTAAAGACAATTTCCTTTTTTAAAGAAACATGTATCAAGGGGATACCAAAAAATTAATAACTCATGTATAATTTACGTTCGCTTCATAATAATCTTATTAACTAAAGTTCATTTTATAAAAAATATAACAAGAATTTAGCTTTACTTTTTCGTCAATTTAAAGCATGATGAAGTTTTATTATTTTGTGTCAGTAACTAAAAACCTTTTGTGTTGAACTTAGTAATGTCGAGGAAAATGGTTCTGCCTTAAACTGATATGACCTATGTCAGTTGTAAATTACTCAAATAATGTTAAATAATTGTTAAATTAGTTTACCTCCGCATACTTTTTATTTTAATTTTACAGATGATTTAATTTTTTCAATTTAAAGGCGTTTTTCTAAAATGGTATTAGTTAAGGTTTCGCAACTTTAAATTGTGGAAAACAGCCACTATAATTTAAGTAACAGACCGACCATAACCCGTATTACGGGTTACTTTTTGCTAGTGTAAATAAATAATGATGAGATAAAGGTGGAATGAAGAAAAATTAAAAAAAAAAACTGGGAAAAGACGTACCCACGGAGACTTATTCAACCTACCATTTAAAAATGATGAATAGGTATCGCAACCGAAAACAAGCAAAAAGTATAAAAGCTCAAAAAGACTGAGTTTTACAGAAAGGGAGACAGAGTTTTACGGTAAGGAAGACGGAGTTTTTACAGAGAAATAAAAAGAGCGTTTTTAAGAAAATTTTTATGAACAGTTTTTAGAATTTTTGTGGTTGAATAATTTTTGGATAAGGAAGAGGTTTTATAAGTAAACAAAAGAGAAAAAGGAGAAAATTTTTTTGATAAACAGAAGAAGTAAAGAATCGAACAGAAGTCAGAAGAAATACTGGTTAAAGAAACATATGCAGAAGATTTGGCCGTTTCAGAAGAAGAGATATTCGTTAAAAGAAAGAAGAAAAATAGAAAGATGAGTGTAAAATAGAAATTGATAAAAGCAGAATTAGACACAACAAGAAGAGTAAGAAAAATGTTATTTGTAATTTTATTGACGTGATGAATTAAAAGAGTGCTAATCATTACACACCAATAGAACGTATATTGAGATATATTAAATAATAGAATATACTGAGAACGGAAAACACGACTTTTACCCTTTAACGATCAAACCTTCGCCATTTCTAGCCAAAGAGTTCCAGACCCTCAACCTTAACTCAAATCTCCACATACCTTCCATTTCACCCTCGAACCCATACCTCCCTAAATCTCCTTAAAACCTCTATTAACCCTTCAAATTACAAACACAATTCAAACAAAACTTCATATAAATTAGACCGCCCTCACAATATGTATCTAAATGATGTATTTAATGAATTTGCACAGTAGTTGATATGGATTTGATTTATTAAGTATTTGTATCACTTTAAAATCCTTAGGTCATGGATGTCTCATTGGGCTAAATCATTCGGGATAAATCATATGTAGATTAGCATTGTTGTTAGAAGGACAGAAATTTAGAGCTCAAGAAAACTATGAATTTCAATCCCCAATACATTTTTTCAAGAAGTTTCTAACCGATGGTATGCTAGAATTAGTAATCAAAAGTACCAATAAATATATTGTGGAAAAGGATAGGAAAAATATTGACACAAACAGAAAGGAAGTAGGGCAGTTCATTGATATATTTTTTAGAATGGATCTTGCCTAGGTGTTTGGTGTTATTGGGAAACAGAAAATCGCTATGAGCTAGTTCCTTGAGTATTGTTGTTTTACGTAAGAGTGGTATTGTAAAACGAGTTCAATTTATTAATATATTATAAGAGTAATGTTATACAAACATGCGATAAACACAAAGAAAAGCTTGTATATCACAGCTAGTGATAGAAGAGTTGCTCGAGTCCGTTGTTGTTACTTCAAGAGAGCGAGCTTTCGAAGATCACGCTATTTATACATATTCCCAAGGGGAAAATAATTGTTTATATAATATTAACCAATCCAAACACGATACGTTTTACAATTTGATTAGCGCAACAAGTATTAAGCCGAAGTAGGTTTCAGGAGCTCATTTCAAACGTACATTCCGTTTATTACCATATGGTTTACAATTGCAAAAAGATTGACAAATAATGGAAAATTGGGCTGTAGGTGAAATAATTTAGGGCTAACTGTTGAGCCGTTATGCCTCAAGATAACGGTCTTGATAAAACAGATGATTGCGTTCAAAAGAAAGTTTAGCAAAGTTAAGCAGTTTTTGAAGGGAAAAGCCCAGCCTTGGGAAATAAAAGTGTGGGTTAGAACCACAGAAGTAAACAAGCTCTATTGGTGTTGGTCCCGATATAGTTCTATTTTTCGGTTCAACTTTCGCATAGAATGAACCAAATAAATCGCCTCTCAACTACAAAATATATGCTAACATTTTCTTCACAACTTTGCTTCTTCAACTTTGCTTCAATTAAAGTATGGGAGGGGTAGATTAAGCACTCAACAATCGAAATTTTTGAGTGGAGGTTGAATATCGGTTGTATGAAAGTTTTAATGATTTTTTTAGCTTAGACTCCTCAAAAACAAATGAATAGTTATCCATATTACTCATTCTCGAATATCAGAATTCAGATCATTTGGTTTTCACTTGCTCGAGAATAGGAAAACTTGAAAGTAGTAATGTTTCAGATCACTGGTCAACAGCAACTTGATTTAACAAAAGAGTTTTTTATTCAGAATCATCAGAACCCTGCAATTTAACCCTGCAATGGAACCCTGCAATGGAACTCTGCAGTTGAACCCTGCAATTGAACGAAATCGAAATCCTGCAATTTTTACTTTATTTTCATTTTTAATTGAAATAAATATATTTATATTTCAAATAAAAAAGAAAATAACATAAGTAAGAGACAAAAAATGCTTCTAACCCTCAAAAAAGGTTAACTGATTTTTAATATCGGAAATTGTCGGTTTTTGATTTTAAAATTTTTTTAATGTTATAAGTTGTATTATAAGCTGATATTGTAAGTAAATATTAGAAGTTGATTAAGTCCGGTAAATCGGAAAAATAAAAAACTAGAATGAAAACGGTACTAATAATAATCAGATTTTTTAAAAAAATGTATGCATCATAAACGAACAATATCTCAGAGTTGGATGTCTTGTGAAAAGATTAGTCCAAAATGCTGAACAACTCTTGGGTTACTAGCCTATTTGCAGTTGTTTTTTTTTTATCTGATCGACGTATAGTGAGGCGTTTGGTTTTTACTGTTGTTTTATTTACGTTTACTATTATTTTACTTACAAATAGTAATGAATAAAGTACAAACTTCTATATCAGTTGTTTGAAATAAATCGAATTTTAGATAAATTATACATTTAGTCATAAAAAGTTATGAAATTCCAGAAAAATATTATGAGACCTCGTATACATTGCGTTGTTTTGTTTCAACCCTGCAAAACATTTCGAAGTAAATTAGATATTGGCGTTAAGAGCGAGAATTAAAGATTGTGAAACTATAGAGGAATTTGTTGTTGGTATAAAACGAACCAATTGAATACAAAGGAATCCTAAAGTTGATGCCTATCATAAAAATTGAACAAGTACATAAAGTTTCCATAGAAATCCTTTTTATTAAAAATAACTGAAACATGCAGTTCATCTTTTGATTAAAAGTCTGGCGCTACTTATTGGAGTGCCAACAACAGCCTTAAATTAACCACAGTTGTTGTGGGAAGAATAACTTGTACAGAAGTATTTATCTAAAACTACTTAGGCAAAAACTTTTTCTTAAAATGTCGAAGACAATTTCAACCGTTGTGTAACGAGTGCCTTAAAATCAAGAGTATAATTTTTCTAATAGGTAAAGGAAGCAAGTTTTTTAGAATTTTTAAAAATTCACTATCAGAACGACAAGCTACTTTATCCTTTAAAGTGAAAAAGTCTACACTGAAAAAAAAAAAAAAATTCTAAAAAACTAAACTAAACAGGATTATCTAAGAAAATATTCTACCAATTTTGATTCTGGAAATGATAGTGACGATGAGGATGATTTACCAATATATTCTTTCAAATGCATAGTATAGCAAATATTCACAGCCGAAAAAATTCACGTTAGAAAAGTTTGTTAAAAGGAAGACTCTAAGACATAAATTATGGCCTTTTTAATAAAAACATATAAAAGCTTGCATATGATCTTGCAAAATAATTGCAAATATTTAAACAAAACTGTTTGGTGAGAAGTGGAATTAAAGACAACTTTTTAAAAGAAGGCTTGTTCTACATAAAATCGAAATAATAATTTCAAGAAAACAGAAATATTTCAGTTAAACCTCTTTAAGTAAAAGTTTTAAACCCTAATGAAAATATGTGCAGTTTAAGCACGTTGTTTAAGAAGCGTTGTTAACTTATATTAACGTGACAGGCATAGCCGCCGAGAGAAATTTTGGGCCCTCGGGAAGTTTTTTTAACGGGCCTTCATTATGATCAATTATATACCCAGGACCACTAGAAGCGTGCTCTGGTCATTGAAAATGAAAAATGAAAATTAATTATATCTTTTAAAAGTCAAAACTATTTAAATCTTTTAGTTACTGTGATCTTTTAAACCTTTTGCTATCTTTAGTAATTTAAAAATTGGAATAACATTCATTTATAGTTGTCAGTTAGGAAACTAGCCGAAACATTCATTAAATTTTGGATAAGCTGGTTTCATAAATCCTTCATTTGTGTCACTTACTGCGGGTTCTTCACAATCAGAATCAGAGGATTAAAGTTCTAAATTATGTTGCTGCATTTCTTGCATCTGCTCATTTAGCCAATTTTTTATTTCATTTTCATCTTCCTTTTGATATGTTAATTTATATCTAGGGTCACAAAAAGTGGAAAGACATAAATACTTACCATGTAAAAATGTACTCAGCCTTTGTCTACCGACTCTTTCAATTGTTCAACTAAAGAATTTATAATTAAAAAAGCCTCACAAACTAATGCTTGATTAAAAAATACTTTAAGAGCCATAATCCAAAGAATAACATCTGATAAAAATGCTTTACGTTTGCTGAAATTAACGGTTAAAGTTTTAAATGGTTCTAAAATATGAAAAACTTTATCTAATATGCCCTATTGGAATGAATTTAATGTTCATTGGGTAGCATTATCAGCTGTATAAGTTGCCAAAGGAACTCTTTGATCAAGCATCTTTTCAATCATATTGTAGGAACTACTCCATCTAGTAGTAACATCTTCTAATAAACTATGCTTATTTGTACCAAGTTGTTACTGAATTGCTTCTAATTTTGCTGCTGTTGGTGAATGGTGAAAATGTGTTGCCAGACGTCTGCAACAAACTAAAATTTCTTTCACAGACTGTTGCGACAAAATTAAGTCATGTATACATAACTGTATTGTATGTATAAAACATGGCATTGACTTAAAACCACTGTCTCTAACACCAGCAACCATATTGGCAGCATTACCTCGAAAAACAATGTAAATTTTTGTGTGTGGAATTTCAAAACTTAGCAAACCTTTATGTAAATACTCACTTATATTTTTTCCTGTGTGACTTTCTGGAAAATGCATAACTCTGAGTACTGCTCTCTGTTGGGAAAATTCATTATTGACCCAGTGTGTTGTCATGCTTATGAAGGCAACATTTGAACTATTTGCTGTTCAAATATCAGTTGTAAGGAAGATATAACTGGCAGCAGATATATTACTCTTGATTGAATTAAACAGATTACCATGTGTTTGTGGAACAATATATTCACTAAAGTAACTCCTACTGGGTATTTGGTAATTATGGCGTATCACTTCAATTAATTTTCTAAAACCAAGATTTTCTACAATTGTGTTTGGTTGAATATCCAACGCTATCATTTCTCCAAAGCGGTTGTGAATCTTTATTGCTATATGGTCATTAATATCCCAGAACTTTTTTTTTATTAATACTCTCTACTAATGTTAATTGTTTTTTTATTTCCGAATCACTTGATGTAGAAACGGTCGATGTTTCAATAATTATTTTTTTTATCAAACTCTTTTTCAGCCAATATATACTTTACAAGGTGCTTTTTTTTTTTTTAAATGGCGTCTAATTGCACTAGTGGTAAATGTTTTTGGACAACTCCTACCTCTGGAGAGTATTGCTTTGCATAGTAGGCAGATACAAAAACGAATGTCTTTCCTAGAAACTTCAAAATATTTCCACACAGTACTTTTAAAAGACATTTTTTCAGAAGACATTGTTTTATACTTTTACAAGATTTAAATGTTATTACTAAATTATAAAAAAGAAGTTCAACCAAAAATAAAGCATTTTAAATTTAAACTGTGTAAATATATCTTAAAATATAACCAACATGTTACATATTATGTTATATTATCCTATACCTTATATGTTATATATTTATTTATATTACCTTACTTTAATAACTGTATTATTTTTTTCAAAAAAATTCGTTAACATTTTTATTTACACTACAAATAAAAATCTTAACATTTATTTTCTTTATATCACAAGCAATCATCCAATAATAAATTACTTTATAATTTTTCAAAAAATTTATAAACCCTAATTAATGTTTTAACAAACACGTTAAATGATTAATAACACAATTTTTCAAAACTAATGTTTTTATTTAAAAAAAGTAATAGTTCGGTTGCCGAACTATTCGGTGTTCGGTAAAATTTCATGGCCGAACGTTCGGATTTGGTGTTCGGCGAAAAATTGGGTTCGGCGCATCCTTAATATTAACTTTAGGCATAGTCACAAGAATATATAGTCTGGAAACAAACAAGAGCGCTTGGTTTATGTTATTGTTCAAGAAATTACTAGTTCTCATTCTTCCGAAGGTGCACAATAACACAAATAAACAAAAAAACTGCATAGCGAAAGTTCTTAAATTTTCAATTTTCCCTTAATTTTTGTAAAGTTTTTAGATTTTCAATTTTCCCCAAATAATTCAGATGAGTTGTGGCATAAGCTGAAGAGTCTTTTTAAAAAGTTTAAGGGTGACCCTGAGAATTATTACTCAACGTTTTTTGGACTCCTGTCGGATAATCTGCCTAAAACCTGGCTAAACATTTTGAAGAACGTACTTTTTCCAATACTCTATTGCAGGACGTAGCAAATGATATTTTTTATAAAGATTAAAAAGGTTTTAAAGATTGTTTTAAAACTACCTTACCGATAAAAACAAATTCAATGGTGAGAAATGCGAGAAATCAACCTTGAGTATAAAGGATCCAGAAATGAAAAGTTTTCAATATTTAGCTGGTTATATTATTCACAAACTGTTCAATAAGTTACACTATTCAAAAAACTCTTATTCTTTTTATAGCATTCAATGATGTTCTTTACTTCTAGCATGTAAAGTAGAATTTGACACTATACAAACACTAATTAATGCTCGTGATAGAGATGGTTTATGGAAATTGAATTCTAAAACTATTGATATATTTGTACAATCTATTATTTTTAAAAAAAACTTCAACATTTATCAGTGTTCTCTGCAAATGACTTTGTAAAAGAAATTCTTACAAATACAACAGTTATATCCAATTTTAACAATGCTTGTATACCAACTGATACTTCTGTTACAAACAAAATCAAAACAAATGTGCTTGAGCAGATTATCAGTTTGTTTGTAGGAGTTCAAACATTTTCATTTGCAAAAGATAAACATGAAAAACAAAGTAAGACTCCAAAAAAAGATCACTGCTAACTGAAGTGAAGAAACTTAGCTGCTGCAATAAATTTGTGTAAATTAAAATGTTTTAAAACTGCTATTAATCTAAAAGAAAAAAGTATTTTTCATTTGTTATAAAAAGCTACTTTTTTTTTAATTTTTAAGGGCATTAAATTAAAAAAAAATGTAAATTTGCTTACAAGTCAAAGATAAAGAATACAAAAGTTACATCAAACAACAAGTGTTATCTTATAATAGTAAAATATCTTGAGATAAAGAATACAAAAGGTGTACATACATAGGCGCCAAGTTCACGGGGGCAACAGGGGCAGTGCTCCCCCAGGAAATTTATACCAATAATATATTATCACGGATTATCTCGGGGGCGAATAGATACCCTCGCCCTCATGATAATCCGTGATAATAAAATATTAGTATAAATTTCCTGGTGGGGCACTGCCCCTGTTGCCCCCGTGAACTCGGCGCCTATACATACATACATTATATATATATATATATATATATATATATATATATATATATATATATATATATATATATATATATATATATGTATATATGTGTATATATACATATATATATATGTATATATATATATATATATATATATATATATATATATATATATATATATATATATATATCATATTTACTAACACAAGAAGTACATAACAACAACAGTACAAAACAGCAGAAATTAGTAATAGGAATCAGCAAAAAATATATTAATATTTACTTTAAATAAAGCATTCTGTTTATTTAAAGAGGTTATTTAATCTTAAATAATTTTTCTTAACATATCGGAAAAATTATTATTTATAATATAATTAGTACAGAAACGTTTAATGTTTAATGTTTAATGTTTAACGTCGTTTCGTCATTAGTTACTAGGCTTTGAAAGAGCGCGTTCTCTAAATGCACGCGGCCGTTGGAGAAAGATCTCTTAAGCGAGTTGAAACTTTTTTCCTTTTGGAATTTAATTATTTGTTTAGATTTGGAATTTAATTATTAGTTTAGATATATTACATAAAGAATCATATAAAGATAAATAATCATCGTTAAGATCATCTTATAATTGAAGTAAGTATATGAAATAGTTATATATACACTTTTATTAGATAAAGTAGAAAGGATTTACATTTTTATTAGATAAAGTAGAAAGGATTTTAATTTTTATTAGATAAAGTAGAAAGGATTTAAATTTTTATTAGATAAAGTAGAATGGATTTAAATTTTTATTAGATAAAGTAGAATGGATTTAAATTTTTATTAGATAAAGTAGAAAGGATTTAAATTTTTATTAGATAAAGTAGAAAGGATTTTAATTTTTTTCAATCGTTTATATTTTGTTTGTTTTAGTTTTTCTTTGAGCAGTTTTATTTTTGTTATGTTATTTTTTAGAAGGAAAATAGGGGTATGGATGTTATTTAAAGTTATACTAATGCTATTTCCATGAAATGGTTATTACTACTATGAAATTTCTGTGATGCTATTAACTATTTTTGTTCTTTTTTAGAAAATCTAGAAAAATAAAATAAAATTTTGTGCCAACACTGACATGGCATGCCGCATGTTATTGTATGTAAAGGTTAAATTTTGTTATGAGGATTACAGTTCTTATGAAAAAAAAAGAAGGTAAAGAGTGCTGTTTGTACATATATATTTTGTTTACTTTGATCTTTTTAAATTTTATTGCGTCATTTTTAAAATTTTTGTTTGCACATGTTTATTGTTTGCATATGTTTTTTTGATGTGTATGTGTATGTGGTAATAAGTGCTTTATAGTTGTTTTATCAACGTGTTTTTATAATAATGTAAAGTGTTTTTTTTATTGTTTGTGTATGTGTTAATATGTGTTATATAATTGTTTTAAAAATGTGTTTAAATATGGATATAAGGTATACATTTAACCTTATATATATATTTAAACACATTTATTGAGTTTATAGTTGGTACATATGTTTATATTATGTTGTTTCTGTGTTTTCAAAGTGCTATGACTTGGTAAACGTGTAGAGCAAGGTTTGTCAACTTTGACAGCCAAGTGATGTACTTTTAACACAGGGTTACATGATAGTGTTTAGTGTCAAACTGTTACTGCTTAAGGTCTAGCTGTTTTCAAGCCTTTGTTATTAATTATGCTAAATATACATAATAATGTATTTTAATAACATTTTGTGTAATGTTGTTACTTATGTTTTGTTATATATGAATGTTATCTTACTTAAGTTATATTATAGATACATATTATATTAACTTATGGTGTGTGCTATTGTTGTGTGCTGTTGCTGTAATGTTTTTTTGTTATCTTTTGAGTTAATAGACATTTGGCTTATCTTCATGTTGGTGTCTATTGTTAAAAATGGTAAATAGGTAATTTTATTAAAAATCACTGCTTTCAATCATTCACTAAAAGCCAATACAAGTTATTTTGCCATATATACAATTTGTTTTATCTCTATTTGATTTTTTGTCTTAAGCGCTGTTTACTTCATGATTTTGCTATAAATATTTTGGAATCATGATGTTCCAGCATAAATTATTTTGTAAAAGCTAACATAAAATAATAATATTTTACAACTACTACTCTGGTAAATCACAACAGCTTTTCTCTATAAGGTATATTGATTTTCATTTTTTGTTTGTAATATTTTTCTTATTTATTTACTTATTCGTTACATTTTTTATTTTAGATTTATCAGATGATGTGTTTATGTGGTATAGAAGAACAAAATATTGTAAAGTTTTGTGAATTTTTTAAAAAAGTTTACTAACAATTTTTTTTGAAGAAATAATATATGTTTGCAAAAAAGGGTTACCAACGTTTTTTTTTTTTTTTTTTTACTCAGATATGACTTATGTCAAGTGTAAATAACTAAAATAATGTTAAATAATTGTAACTTATTTAACCTCCTTCTTCCTTTTTATTTTATTCTTACATATAGTCTAATTTTTTCAATTTGAAGAGGTTTTCTCTAAAAGGTTATTAGTTAAGGTTTCACTTTAAATTGTGGAAAACAGCCACTATAAATTAACAGACCGACCATAACCCGTATTACGGGTTGCTTATTGCTAGTCTATATAAAAATTATTTAAAAGATCTCAACATTAAATCCAAAAACCAATTTTCAGTTCAGAATTTCAGGGAGAATAATGTGAAAGTTTTCGTTTTGTGCACCTTCACCTGGTCGTGGATACAAGTTTCAACATAAAGCTGTTGAACAATGGAAACAGCCTTTGTTTCCAGACTATATATTTTTGTGACTATGCTTCAGGTCAGGATTCTGTCACGAAAAAGAACCTTAGATCCTTAGTTGCTTTCTATGTTCTAACTAAAGCTATATTCAGCTTCATATTTCTGTAAAAAAATATCTTACTGACAGAAATAAGTAGCTGAATATTGCTTTAGTTAGAATATAGGAGACAACTCCTGACATGCAATAGACTATGTCATATATAATGGGTTATTTCAATACTTATTGATACAATACCAAAAGAATGCTCTCCTATTACAACCGCTCTAAATTTTTCGCTTTAAAGTTAATCTATTCGAGATACGAGAATTGAAAGCAACAAAGAAGCACAAAAGAAACAGCAAACACGGAGAAGAGCGCGATCGCCTACACAATTTATCACAAATGTAACTTAATGACAGAGGGTGAATTCTATATAAATCCGAGAAATTGATTAAGTTTCCTACAAGTTTTGAGAAAAGAATGGAATTAGATTGTAATAATAAAATAAATTAAGTAACAAAATAATTCAAAAAAATGTTTTAAAATACTTTTACCTTCCATCGATTGAGCTTCTTTTTCCGATATAATTCTCAATTTCTTTTAAAATCTTCTTTATATTTTTATCCTTATTTTCAAATAGCTGATAATATATCTTGCCTGAAATGATGAGAGCTAATTTGAAGGAATCGGTAAGCAGGTAATTTTTCTCTTGAATAGATATGAGTATGTTCTTGCTCTGAACTGCATGCGTTTATACCTATAGAAAATGTGAAAAGTCTTAATACGTTGATGACGTTTTACCAACTCCGTGAAATATGATTGGTTGAACAAAGCCCACAATGCAATTTTAAAAGTTTACAACTAAATACAAAACATAAATCAGAAATAACGCCCTAATATCACGAGACATTTTATCAACTTGCAAAACCTGTTTTATTATCGTAACCTAATCTAAATTTATCTATGTTTTAAACTTTTGTGTGAGTTTAAACTTATTTTGATTGGTTAAATTCTATATTTTCATAAGAGGATTGGAAAAATTTGGTGCATACTGTTTGACATATTAGTTTGACTTAAAGGTTTTTCAATGCGCATCCCAAATTTTAGTGAGTTTAATCAAAATTCAGGTTTTCGCTCTATTTTGAGAGTATTTTACGTTAATTTCGAAGAATTACGAGATGTTTTTTTAATGATGAAGTAAAGATGTAACATAATTAAGCAAGTCTTATACCATGTTCACACCAGCGACGTTTGGCGGAACATTATTCCAGAAGAAATGTTACCGGAACAAAATGTTCTTCAAAATGTTCCTTGTGGCGTTCACACGTAAATTCGGCTTGACGGAACATAAAAAGAATATCGCTTAAATATATGAACGTTAACTTATGTAAACAGAATTCAATCGTTATGATATAGCAATTTCCCCTGAAACTAATAAGGTAACAAAAATTAGCGTCGAACAGTTTTGCATAACTTTTTAATAATTGTCTCCGAGAGCTAAAATTAAATGTCCATAACCCGGAGGGTCCCAAACAAAAGCGAGTTTTTTTGAGTTTTATTATCCCTTTTGCTAGAGAGCTTGGTTTTTATGAATAAGCTTATGTAGGGCTATGTGCTCCTAAACTTTAGCACATTATGTTGGCCATCAATCTGAGTTAAAGATTGCAAAGTCTAAGCCTAGTTAGCTAAATAATAAAAATTAAGCTTTGCTTTTTTCTAACCCTACGCAGGTCACTTATTGCATCTGGAGAAAAGAGGACACAAAGGATTTGAAAGACTGAAAACAAGAGCGCTGGGAGAAAGTTCCACAGACATAAAGCTTTAGGAATAAATTAATTATAAAAGTTTGATGTTCAGATGGCTCCATTAAAATATTTGCAGGACACGACTCGATTACATATTACTGCTAAAGGTTTAAATAATAAAAAAAAAACACATTGTTATCACTACTTTATTGATCCTTTTCATAAAGATATTTAGCAATAGAGTCACAAATAATTTTTCCTGGTCCATTGTCCCCAACAGTAGAAACTGTATTGGGTTGAGCCAGACCGTCATCACCATAATGACGTTTAAGCCATTCTATTCTAATAATATCGTTATAGTATTCACAAATGTCGTGAAAAGTGACGCAAGCGTTAACAATTTTTGTACAAAACTTAATATCACATTCCATACGTTTGCAAATAATGCGGAATCGGGCTTTAAGACTTCAAAAATCATTCTCAACCACACACCTGTCCTGAGAGCCTCAAAACATAAAATTCATGCCCAAAACATAAAACTAATTGCGTTTGGTAGCCCATATATCGATATTTCAAAAAATAAAAAAATTGAAATCATCTGCCTACGTCCAAGGAAAAAAAATGACTTTGAATTTTTCATGTTATTGGCTCCTTTTCTAAAGGCATAAGGAAGAAAAGATGATACTTATTTATGAATAACTATAAAGTTTGATAGATAATCACTAGAAAAAAAGAAAATTTGATAAAAAATAACCATATAAAATAAACAAAAAGAAACTAGATTGCTTTTATTGCTAATCCATTTAAAATTGCATAACCCTAGGGGTATCTTAACCTGCTAATTCGCTTTCTTTTAAAAGTGAAGTGTTTTAAACGTTTTTTTAAGCTCATATTTTTTGAATAACTTTGTCCATTTTATTGCTTAGTACTTAATGTTACAGTGTTACATATTTATGTCATTTAATAGTGAAATAAGGAAGCTGTAAAAATATAATTTTTTTTATTAGTTGCTGACAATAAAATAAGTGCTTTATCAAATGAAAACACAAACAAGTACTTTTTGTAATTTTAACTTTGCTTGGACTCTTTCAAAATGCCCAATACAGCCAAATCTCACGAAGAGTGTAGAAATACAGTGTGTATTGTATGTATGAAAAAGTGCGATTCACCAATTTCTGGTGTAGCCTTTGAGAGGTTTAAAAACATTTTTTCAGCAGACATTGACCTTTTGGACTCTAGAGTTCCAACTGGAATGTGTGGAACGTGTAGAAATCAACTTAGAAGGGTTGAAAGAGGAGTATCTGTCAAGCTGCCTACTCTTTACAGTTTTCAAACTATCAATGTCATGACTGTGACAAGAGGTTCCAACTGTAACTGCCTGATTTGCCAAATTGGTAAGCTAAAGCTGACTAAAAAATATCCTTTGGATAATTCTACAATATCAAATCCCACAAATCCCCTGAAAAGATGTTCAGATTGTTTGTCGCCAATAGGGAAAGGCTTACCTCATAAATGCAACTCTACTTCTTTGAACTTAAACCTTAGAGAAATTTCAACAGAAAACAAAAAAGTTTTTGAACAGGTAGCCTCTGAAACTATCAAAGGTCAAGAATCATCATCAGGTGGGACAATCAGGCTGTCAGTGACTGAGGGAGGTCGTCCATTACCTGTTACCCTCGGTAACTTAAATTTTGTATCTTTCCTGTTTTTAATGGTCCCATTTTGTCTATTCCCCTGTGTTAAGGCCGACGTCGGGCCTAGCACGGGCCAAGCTAGTTACATCGGTTTAACATCGGCTACACTGTTTTTAACAAAACAATATTGGCTGAACGTCGGTTATATGTCTGTTCGCCGACGAATAGGCTAACAGGCATTCAGCCAACGTTCAGCCGACGTTCAGCCGATTGGGTTCTGTTTTTTATTTCAATGATACATTTTAATAAAAAACCGAACATGTTTTTATTAAATTTTAAAAATGGCAGTATACCTAAACAAATGGCGAAGTTCTGAATGGCGAAATTCTGAAATAACAACATTTTTTAATGCAAAGAAAAGTTGATACTTTTACTTTGTAAATTAATTTTATTTGATAATATCAGTTAGTATTTATAATTAATAATTTTTTTTTTCTTTATTTATAAATAGATATTTAAATCAAAATTTATATACCATTAATTTATTGGTCACGGTCGTTCAGAGGTGACAAGTTATTATACGCAAGCGCAGTAGTAACTTTAAAAAAGTAAAATTTTAATAATGGCTACGGTCCGTAGCAACGAATTTTTTTATTTAGTTGACTAATTATTTATAAATGTTTCCATATAAATCAACATTTTAAACTCTTTCTAAAACTAAAATCATAATAAGCATATCTCAGTTGCATAAGAAAATGATTCAAATAAGATAAAGCTTATATCAAAAATTTTAAAGTTGCGCTTTTCTAAGTAAATTAACATTCTTGAATATGCTGATTTGTTTACACTTTTAAAAACATATTATCTAATTTTCTGAGGGTAGAAATTAAATAATTTTTTTTTTTAAATTCAGATGAGTTTTTATGGTATTTAACACTTTTATCAGATCTTAGCACTCAATTTTTTTTTACAAACACCCACACAGCTATATATATATATATATATATATATATATATATATATATATATATATATATATATATATATATATATATATATATATATATATATATATATATATATATATATATACATATATATATGTACACACATAAATGCATACATTACATACATACATACATATATTTTTTCTTTTACATTTTGATATTTTTTACCTTCTGAATTGGGTTTGATTGCTATTCGTTTGCTTAGGCAATTCAATAAGCTATCCAGTTATATTTTAAGATCAGTGTAATAGAGCATTCGCGACCAAATTTAAAGTGGAGTGAGCCCATTTACAACCACTATAGGTGGGTACTTTATTTAGACGAAAAAAGTCGTTATCAAGCGTTAGTGTTTGGTTTTTGCTTTTTTTTTTAAACGAATAATAATGAATAAAGAACAAATTTTTATATCAATCTTCTAATATAAATCAAATTTTCTGAAGTTTATTAAAATAAAACTCTTCATACGTTTAAAACAGCAAGTTTTTTGGCGTGATAATAGCAAGATTTGTTTAGTTTTTCAGGTGCTTTTTTTTTAATTTTTATTACTTCTCCTCTCACTCCTTACTCTTACAGTTTATTTACTTTTGATTTTTATTCATAATTGGTCTCATTATTGTTTGTTATTACATTTAAAATTTGTGTGCTATTTTAGGATAAAGGACATATATTGATGTAATGTTTTCAGATGTTCGGCAACTTTTTACTGAGAAACTTTAAAGATTAAATTTTTTTAAACTTAGCTTGAAGTTTCCTTGAGTCACAATTTTGGTCAAATTAGATTAAAAATGTGCTCTAAACAGAGTGGTTAATTTTTTCTTTAACACTTTCAACATTTTTCACTGAATTATGTGATTAGCCTTTTTTTTTTTTAAATGTTTGATATGATACCAGAACTTTCATTATACTTTTAAAATACAAGAATGTTTCTCACATATTTCCAAAATATATTTGTATATATAAACATGATAAAACAATTTTATCTTTTAACACAAAAAATATAAGCCAAAACTTTATCTATTACCTATATATATATATATATATATATATATATATATATATATATATATATATATATATATATATATATATATATATATATACATATATATATATATATATGTAGTGGACTGGTGAAAAGTTGCCAAACAGCTGATGAAACATTGCATCAATACATAGAAGTTGTTCAATAATATGAAGCAAAAGGAAGGGCAGATTGTAAAAAAACCTGGAAGAGTAGGGAGTTTCCTGCTATTGGTTTGTTTAAGCCTCTGCTTAAGCAAACAAATTACCAATTCATCAAAATATATACTAACATTAATGGCAATGAGAAGATAAATATGTAACTGCAACAAAAAACTTTTTTTTTCATGAATTGGTTTTGACAAGGCTATGTGGGTGTGTTTCCCTCGTCAGTTACGCCTTTGCCACAGCAATCTTGGTTTCTAGCTTGGTAATGTAGAGACAGTTATTGAGAATATAACTACATCTAATTAGATAATACAGCTGTTTTATTGACAATAAATGCTTATTAAAAGCCTTAGTTAAAATTAGAAATGTTGTTGATGAATAAATGATGATGAAGATGATGAAGATGATGATGATGATGACGATGAAACCAAATTAGATGCAAATGAGAATATTGATGATGATAACGATGGGGCTGATTGTGGTAATATTAACGATTTATCAAGGCAGATGCACTTATGATTAATATCTAAATCATATTCTTTGATTGAACTAAACTTTTTTTTACATATACATGCAATAGTCAACATAATTAAAAGAGAATTTGTTTTAACACTGGAAATCAAATCTTAAGGTAAAATAAGGTGTTTATATTTTGGACATGTTTCATTGAGTTGGTTTACCTTTATATTTTCCACAAGACAGAAAAAACAAAATATATGTTCACATTTTTTTTAGAGTTGCTGGTTGTTTTGGTATTTTACCATAAAAATTACTGGTAAAGTTGTAAATGAGGATTGATTTCTTTTTTTAGTTCTTCAATATCTATTTCCAAGTCATGTGCTGTCACAATGCTTTTTTTAATGGTAGCAATCATGGAAGATGACCACACTTTTTTACCAATACCAAGGCAACCAATAAGCTTTTTATTTTTGTTTTAGTGATTTAGTAACATTAAAACTTTTACTGAGTTTTTCTAACTGCTGATAACAATAGCATTTATCACAATGAGTTTTCCAGTTGATATTTAAAAGAAGTGTTGTTGATTTCATTCTTTTGATCATATTATTTATGGTATCATAACGTTTTGAAAATTTTTAGATGAGTGTACATTCTCTAAATCTGACAACATGACATGGAATACATAGTTCAATGTTATTTTTTTGGTTTATTCCAATAGAATACTTTTTTTTCCCAACCAAATATCCACAGACCCTGTAAATAAGATTCAAATTTTTGTAATGGATTTTCATCTAAAAATAATAAAACTTTTTGGATAGTTCTTGTGAATAACCATCAAACTTAACCACATGCATTATGTAGTGTTTATATTCATGAAGTAAGTTAAGCTAATAAATCAATAAAAAACTTCATATAAAGTAAAAGATTTTATTTGAAATTATTAAAAACATTTAGTCAAGTTTTTTACATAAGGACAATTTTTATTTCACAAACGATATAAATAAAATGTTATCAATTTAGGACAATGGTTAGATGTAAATTTTGAACAAGAAAAAAAATTGAGTGCTAAGATTTTTTATAAGTAGTAAAAAGTTAAAAGATTCATATAAGTAAAAGTAGAAAAACTTTAAAGTTTTACCTCTCAAAAAAAATGTAAAAAGACTTCTAAGATTGTAAACAAATCAAAGAAAAAGTTTTTTTAGGCAGATCCTCTTCAATCATAAAATAATATTCCCCTTTCATTTTACTTACTTCTTAACAAAATTAAGTTACCGAGACATTACTAACAGTCTAAAAGCTGGTTATCAACGTAGACGATTTTAAAAAACGTGATAAGTAATGAAAAATTGGTCGCTAAGTAAAAATTCATTCTGTAACGAAGGTCCGTAGCCATTTTGAAAGTTCTATAATTATAAGTTAATAAATTTTCATAATCCAACTGCGCTTGCGCACAATAACCTGTCGCTTATTAACAAAGTTTGAACGACCGTGTGGTATAAAAATAAAGATTATTAATAACACTCTTAAATTTTAATCATTAAAGTTTAAGAGTGTTAAAACTTTAGGAGTGTTAACACTCAAGATTATTAATCTATAATATAATTAGTACAGAAACGTTTAATGTTTAATGTTTAACGTCGTTTCGTCATTAGTTACTAGGCTTTGAAAGAGCGCGTTCTCTAAATGCACGCGGCCGTTGGAGAAAGATCTCTTAAGCGAGTTGAAACTTTTTTCCTTTTGGAATTTAATTATTTGTTTAGATTTGGAATTTAATTATTAGTTTAGATATATTACATAAAGAATCATATAAAGATAAATAATCATCGTTAAGATCATCTTATAATTGAAGTAAGTATATGAAATAGTTATATATACACTTTTATTAGATAAAGTAGAAAGGATTTACATTTTTATTAGATAAAGTAGAAAGGATTTTAATTTTTATTAGATAAAGTAGAAAGGATTTAAATTTTTATTAGATAAAGTAGAATGGATTTAAATTTTTATTAGATAAAGTAGAATGGATTTAAATTTTTATTAGATAAAGTAGAAAGGATTTAAATTTTTATTAGATAAAGTAGAAAGGATTTTAATTTTTTTCAATCGTTTATATTTTGTTTGTTTTAGTTTTTCTTTGAGCAGTTTTATTTTTGTTATGTTATTTTTTAGAAGGAAAATAGGGGTATGGATGTTATTTAAAGTTATACTAATGCTATTTCCATGAAATGGTTATTACTACTATGAAATTTCTGTGATGCTATTAACTATTTTTGTTCTTTTTTAGAAAATCTAGAAAAATAAAATAAAATTTTGTGCCAACACTGACATGGCATGCCGCATGTTATTGTATGTAAAGGTTAAATTTTGTTATGAGGATTACAGTTCTTATGAAAAAAAAAGAAGGTAAAGAGTGCTGTTTGTACATATATATTTTGTTTACTTTGATCTTTTTAAATTTTATTGCGTCATTTTTAAAATTTTTGTTTGCACATGTTTATTGTTTGCATATGTTTTTTTGATGTGTATGTGTATGTGGTAATAAGTGCTTTATAGTTGTTTTATCAACGTGTTTTTATAATAATGTAAAGTGTTTTTTTTATTGTTTGTGTATGTGTTAATATGTGTTATATAATTGTTTTAAAAATGTGTTTAAATATGGATATAAGGTATACATTTAACCTTATATATATATTTAAACACATTTATTGAGTTTATAGTTGGTACATATGTTTATATTATGTTGTTTCTGTGTTTTCAAAGTGCTATGACTTGGTAAACGTGTAGAGCAAGGTTTGTCAACTTTGACAGCCAAGTGATGTACTTTTAACACAGGGTTACATGATAGTGTTTAGTGTCAAACTGTTACTGCTTAAGGTCTAGCTGTTTTCAAGCCTTTGTTATTAATTATGCTAAATATACATAATAATGTATTTTAATAACATTTTGTGTAATGTTGTTACTTATGTTTTGTTATATATGAATGTTATCTTACTTAAGTTATATTATAGATACATATTATATTAACTTATGGTGTGTGCTATTGTTGTGTGCTGTTGCTGTAATGTTTTTTTGTTATCTTTTGAGTTAATAGACATTTGGCTTATCTTCATGTTGGTGTCTATTGTTAAAAATGGTAAATAGGTAATTTTATTAAAAATCACTGCTTTCAATCATTCACTAAAAGCCAATACAAGTTATTTTGCCATATATACAATTTGTTTTATCTCTATTTGATTTTTTGTCTTAAGCGCTGTTTACTTCATGATTTTGCTATAAATATTTTGGAATCATGATGTTCCAGCATAAATTATTTTGTAAAAGCTAACATAAAATAATAATATTTTACAACTACTACTCTGGTAAATCACAACAGCTTTTCTCTATAAGGTATATTGATTTTCATTTTTTGTTTGTAATATTTTTCTTATTTATTTACTTATTCGTTACATTTTTTATTTTAGATTTATCAGATGATGTGTTTATGTGGTATAGAAGAACAAAATATTGTAAAGTTTTGTGAATTTTTTAAAAAAGTTTACTAACAATTTTTTTTGAAGAAATAATATATGTTTGCAAAAAAGGGTTACCAACGTTTTTTTTTTTTTTTTTTTACTCAGATATGACTTATGTCAAGTGTAAATAACTAAAATAATGTTAAATAATTGTAACTTATTTAACCTCCTTCTTCCTTTTTATTTTATTCTTACATATAGTCTAATTTTTTCAATTTGAAGAGGTTTTCTCTAAAAGGTTATTAGTTAAGGTTTCACTTTAAATTGTGGAAAACAGCCACTATAAATTAACAGACCGACCATAACCCGTATTACGGGTTGCTTATTGCTAGTAATTATTAATAATCTTGATTTAATTAACACTGTTAATATGTAGAATTGTTGTCAAAATAAATCTAAGTATATCGATATATTAAATACCATTAAAATTTAACAGTATTAAATAATAATCTTGCTTAATATCTTTAAAGAACAGAGCAGTAATAAATTAGTGAAACCACTTTTTTTTTCTTCGACAGTCTGTTTTGTAGCATTTTAATTATAGCATAAGTTTTTATATTTCTTCATTTGTACTTATTATATTTATATAAACTAGTTCTATATTTTATTGATGGCATCAAATCGTTCTGAAAGGCGAACGGCTTATTCGAAAAAAAGAGGCTACGCAACCTGATCCAAATAAATAATTTTATTGATTTATATATATATATATATATATATATGTGTGTGTATATATATATATATATATATATATATATATATATACATATATATATATATATATATATATATGAATATATATATATAGTTTTAAAGGGTCTGTTAAATGCAAGGAGTTAAGCAATGCCAAGGATGTAAATGCTTATGACAGTGCACATTCTGATCCAAAATGCCTAGGTAACTTTTTATTTAATTAGTGATACATCTCTCTCTCTCTCTCTCTCTCTCTCTCTCTTGTATTCAACAGCCCCTATAAAAAATATTATATATATATATATATATATATATATATATATATATATATATATATATATATATATATACATATATATATATATATATATATATATACATATATATATATATATATATATATATATATATATAAATTTTTATAGGGGCTGTTGAATACAAGAAATTGAATAATGCTATGGATACAAATATTGTGACAGTGCACATCCTGATCAAAAATGCCTAAGTAAATTTTTATTTAATTAGTAATTATATAAAAAGGTATACTCTTCCGGCTGGAAGTCTATATCGGCTGGAGGTGCATACACTTCATTAGTTGCCCCTACTTCATTAAGTTACTGATAAACAACTTTTATTAAAGGTGACATGCAATAATGTCACCTTTAATAAAAGTTGTTTATCAGCAACTTAACTGCGCTATGATTTATACTATATTTTAATTATTGATATGTCAAAATTTAATTTTATACTACTTTTTAGATGCTGCACACATTGGTCCTTGTAATTCATATGAATTACAAAGACCAATGCCCAGAAAACATCGGATGTTTAGCCGATCCAATTTATTTGATGATTAGACAGATTCAAATTAATTTATTTTAAAACTATATTTAATTTTGATTTATATGTGTTTTGTATATATATTAGTTCCTAATCCTTATTTTTTGTAAATATCTTACATCGTAACGTTTAACTTAAGTTTAACTTTCAACTTACAAAAAACTGATTTCAGTTGCTTACGTATGTCACTATTTATAAATAAAAAATTTACATATTACCTATTATAAAAAACAACTTTAAAATATTATTACTTGAGTAATATTTATAATAATATATTATAATAATATAAGTAATATTTATAATAATATTTATAAATAGTAATACTATTTATAAATAAAAAATTAACATATTACCTATTATAAAAAACAATTTCAAAATATTATTACTTAAGTAATAACATTTTAAAATTGATTTTTATAACAGAAAACAAGCCTATGCATCGCGATAGTTTGGGCGGCTAGCTGATGTCGGGCCGACATCGATCCGTACGGACAAAAACGATAGCGGTCCGAGCTCGGCCCGACATCGGCTTTAACACAGGGTCTAAGATTACATTTCATAACAAGGTTTTTTAAATTTTGTCTGTAGGAGCATCATGTTCAAAATCAACAACTGCAGTAAAGTATAAGTTAAGTGCCCAAGACCTGGTGCAAATTCAGCAAGCTACAGGCATGTCTAATATTGGAGTCAAGAAACTTGCAACAACACTAAATTTGGTTTTCAAATCGCCTCTTTTTGAGCCAAACTATCGTGCAAATTTTCATGAAGCAGGGTTGCAACTTGCAAATTTTTTTACCAAAACTACAACTGTATCAGGCAAAAAAATCCCACACAAAGAGTACACAGTTGTTCACTGCAAAAATCTCTCTGACTCTCTAGCAGAAATTTCACTGAAGAGACAACTTCAAGCAGGTCATCTCATAAAAGTTGGGATTGGTGGAGGTCGAGGCTTCCTAAAGCTTACAGTAAGTCTTCAAAGAATGAATGATGAAGATGATTCAAGCAGTCCACCTTCAAAAAAAATTGTCACCTCTCGAGCTCTAAAAGACAGTGGAGTTAAAAAGCAATTTCTAATTGCAGTTGCAGAGGATCTACATGAGAATTACAGCAACATCAAAAAACCTTATTCAGCTTGTTCAACCTGAAAATGTAGACTTTGTGGTTTCTTGCGACTTGAAAGTTCCTAACATTTTATGTGGTTTGCAATGTCACTCTTGCTCACATCCATGCCTATACTGTGATAGTGAAGCAAAGAACTTAGCTGAAAAAGGTGCGCTCAGGACGCTGTCTGATCTTTAAAATTGTTACACTGACTTGCTTTCAAAAGGTGGTGACATTAGTAGAGCAAAGTTTTTCAACAATGTTGTCCATAAACCGCTCCTTAAAGCTGATCCAAGCAAATTCATTTTCGAACTAATTCCCCCAATGGAACTTCATCTGCTTATTGGGATAGTAAATCACTTGTTCAAAGCACTAAAAGAAGAATTGCCAAAAGCAGATGAGTGGCCAAAAAGACTCAATATCACAATCCAATCATATCATGGCGGACAATTTGCTGGCAATTATTGCCAAAAACTCCTAAAAAATATTGAAGTGATAGATCTTCTCTTGGAGAACCTAGATTCATCAGTTTTGGCCATCATTGATGCATTCAAAAAATTCAGTGCTGTTGTTATAGCCTGCTTTGGAAACGTCCTTGACAAGGAATATGAAAAAAAAATCGAAGAATTTCGGACATCTTTTTAAAGTCTAATATTTGTAAGTGTGACCCCAAAAGTCACCAAATTTAAGTAAAAAAATCACCAAAATTAAGTAATATTGAAAATGAAAACAATAACATAAAAGAGAAAATAGCAGAACTAGAAGAAAGAAGCCGTAGAAATAACTTGAGAAATGTTGGTATTAAAGAAAAAGCTAATGAAACTTGGGAAGAAAGTGAGCAAAAAATCAAAGAGTTCCTCAATACAAAGCTTAATATACAGGAAAAAATTTTAATAGATAGAGCCCATCGAGTTGGAAAAGAAACAGGAAAAAACTGATCAATAATTGTTCGATTTCAAAACTACAAAGACAAAGCCCTAGTGTTGAACAAATATACGACGATGAAGCTTTGGAACGAGCGGTTGTACGTTAACGAAGACTTTAGCGATTTTACAATGGATCTACTAAGAAAGCTTTTCAAAGAAGCGAAAGAAATGAGAGCTAAAGGTAAGTTTGCTAAAGTAACTTACAATAAATTAATTACGCGTGACCAATAACTATAAAGGAATTCTTTTAATATTCTATAATCAAATTTAAAAACAAACATTGATGAGTACGAATCCTTCACTTTTAATTTTCATGATAAATTCTTAAAATCAAATCTTAATTCAGATCCAGATGTAAACTTTTTTAACGATGTGAACACATGTTGTTCTTATCTTTATCCCAACAAGTTAAAAGAATTTCTTAATAAAAATGGCACTGAAAATCAAAAAACCAGAATCCTTCACATAAATATTAGAAGTCTCAATAAAAATTTTGAAAAGTTTTCTGATTTTTTAGATGAAACTGAAAACATTTTTAATATAATTTGTTTAACAGAAACGTGGATTTCTTCGAATGACTTTAAAAATAATTCTATTTTCCATCTTCCAGGTTTTGAAACTATGTTGTTTGAAAGACAAACAAATAAACGGGGTGGAGGAGTTCTGATTTACGTTAAGGAACACATTGAGTATAATATTAGGAATGATATGTGCGTTTCTGACGGCGATAAAGAAATCGTAAGTATTGAAATTTTAAACAATAAAAAAAAAAATATTCTATTAAGCTGCTGTTATAGACCACCTGTTGGTGCGTCTGAAAATCTTAGTTTCTTTTTACAGCAAAATATCTTTCACAAAGGTAGCAAAGAAAATAAAATTAATTTTATAATTGGAGATTTCAACATAAACTGTTTAATTTATAGTAAAGATAAAAAAGTAAAAAGTTTTTATGATGAAATATTTATGGCAGGAGCGCTTCCTTTTATCAATCGCCCTACTAGAATAATCAAAAATTCAACGACGTTGATTGATAATACTTTTACCATTTTTCTAACAATCCACACTGTATCCTCTAATAACCACGAAAGACAAAATGTAATAAAAAAACGTGTCTTCAACGAGAACAATATAAAATCCTTTCAATACCAATTATCACTTCTGCATTGGAAACATATTAACTTTAGTGATGACGCAAATACAATATATAATAAATTCTTTGATACGTTCTTCTCAATATACAATTCAAACTTTCAACTTTGTGAACAAATAACAAAAAAAAAACCTTGAATAGTCCATGGATTACAATAGGACTTAGAAAATCCTCTAAAATCAAACAGAAACTATATATAAAATATTTAAAAACAAAATCAGATGAAAACCATCAAAAATGTAAAAATTACCAACATTTATTTGAAAAAAATCGTAAAAAACTAAAAAAAGAATATTATTCAAATTTAATTAGTAAATTTAAAAACGACACAAAAAATACTAGGAGAACGTTAAAGGAAATAACAGGAAAACAACAAAAAAATTCAAATTCCCTCCCTAAAGTAATTAAAATAAATAAAACAAATATATAAATGAACCAAACGAAATTGCAAACGAGTTTAATAAATATTTCATCGATGTAGGAACTAAATTGGCAAGTAAGATTTCTATTACGGAAAAAACGTTTAGTGATTTGCTAGAGCCTATAAACAATTCGTTTTCTGTAGATAATTTATATTCTAACTTATCTTTTGATGAGTTTGAAAGAGCTTACAAATCTCTCAAAAGAAACAAAGCTACGGGTGCGGACGAAATAAATGGTAATATAGTCATAGATTGCTTTGAAAATTTAAAATGAATTCTTTATAAAGTCTTCAGGGCATCTGTACAGCAAGGTGTTTTCCCCGACCAATTAAAAATATCTAAAGTTACTCCAATTTACAAAGAAAGAAAAAAATCAAATATTAGTAATTATCGCCCTATCTCGGTTCTTTCAACCTTCTCGAAAATTTTAGAAAGAATTATATACAATAGAACATACAATTATCTTAATCTAAATAAACTTCTATATAAAAATCAATTCGGTTTTAAAAAAAATTGCTCTACTGAACAAGCCATTACACAGTTCATTCGTGAAATCTCCAATTCATTTGGTAGATCACTATATACACTAGGTATTTTCATTGACCTATCAAAAGCATTTGACACGGTCGATCACAAAATTCTACTTAAAAAACTCAAATTTTACGGAATTAATGGCAAATTAATAAAATGGTATAAAAGTTACTTGACAAATAGAAATTAATTTGTTTCCTATGGCGATTATTTTAAAAATAAAAAATTAATTGACATAAAATGTGGTGTTCCACAGGGTTCTATTCTAGGTCCACTTTTGTTTCTAGTCTATATAAATGATTTAAAAATACTTCCCAGCAAGCACACAACGTTGAAACAACGTTGAAATAACGTTGATCGACGTTGATCAACGTTATTTCAACGTTGTTTCAACGTTGTGTGCTTACCGGGTTCTAACCTTATGAGTATCATGTTTGCCGACGATACTAATTTATTTCTGTCAAACAGTGACATTTATGAGCTTTTTTCAAATATGAATAAAGAACTCAATCACATCTCCAACTGGTTTAAGTGCAACAAGTTAACTTTAAACATTGACAAAACAAAATGGATCCTTTTCCACTCTCTCGCAAAAAAGCGTTTTTTACCAAGTAATTTACCTAAACTTTTTATTGATTAAATTGAAATACAAAAGGAGTCGGTCACAAAATTTTTAGGCATTTACATTGATGAAAATATTACATGGAAGTATCATATCGACTTTATTTCTACTAAATTGGCAAAAAGTATTGGAATTCTATATAAAGTCAGATACTATCTAAGTAAACAAAACTTAATTCAACTCTACTACTCATTTATTCATAGCTATTTAAATTATGCAAATATTGTTTGGGGAAGTACCTCTATAAGTAATGTGAGGAGGGAGAACTAAAATAAAAAACGACGATCGATAGAAAAACATACACAAGATGATTCACCAAATCTTCACTTAAAAAAGTGACAAAGCGTTAGAAGAATTACGTTAAAAACAACTGAGAAAAGACGTAAACGCGAAGGCTCGTAAATGATAAAGCGATAATAAGAAAAGTTAAAAACAACGATCAGAAAAGACACATTCAAGATGACTCGTCCACTCTTCACATAAATAAATGATAAAGCAAAAAGAATTAAGTTAAAAACAACAACTGAGAAAAGACGTAAACGCGAAGACTTGTAAATGGTAAAGCAATAATAAGAAAAATCAAAACAACGATCGGGAAAAGAAGTATACACGATGATTCATCAATCTATCACGTAAGTAGACGATAAAACGGAAAGAAGAAAAGTTAAACACAACTGAGAAAAGACGTAAACATGAAGACTCATCAACCTGCCATATAAATAAATGAAAAGATATCGCAACAGGAAAACAAGCAAAAACTATAAAAGCTCAAAAAAGAAAGAATCTGACAGTTTTAGGAGAAGAGAAAAGAGTTTTTGATGAAGAGATTTAAAAGAGACTTTTAAGAGAAAGAGTTTTTAAGAGATTTAAAGAGGATTTTTAAAGAAGAGAAAGAATTTTGTGATAAGAAGAGTATTTTGAGGAATAAGCAGTTTAATAAGCAGTTGAATAAAAGAAGAAAAGAAGATTTTAATATTGTTGTTGGAGAATAACCAAAAGGTTTACTTAAAGAAGAGACATTTGCAATAAAAGAAGATATAAAAGAAAGAGGAGTAATTGAAATAAAAAGTATTGAACACTGCAAGAAGCGTAAGAGAATATTATTTGTATTATATAAAATTTATAAGAATAAGAGTGCTCCGTTACACATAAATAGAACATTTGTTGATTTTTATTATATTATAGAATATACTGAGGACGGCGATTGTAAGTTTAGACCTTTTTAGATTAAACCTTGCTCATTCCTAACCAAACTTTCCCCAAACCTCGCCCTTACCTAACCAAGTACATGGCCTACTGTAATTACACGGCCTGATTTGTTGCATTTTCCGGAAAAAATTAAGAGGCCAGTTTTCTTACGGCTTATTTTAAATTTTCAACTATGTATGAAAGGTTTTATTAACAACAACAACAATAACAATATATTTACCAGTGAATATTATACAAAGGTGTTGAATAAAATATTTTAACAATTACTATATAAATATTTGTTTGCATGCATCGGTTTATGCTTTTATAGTCATTTAATATGTAATATATTCTGAACTGATTAATATGTGAATGTATTCTGACTGATTGCCTGTTTCATTATATTCCATTAGAGAGTGGAATAATGAAATAGACACACAGACAGTCTATTATTATTACTGTATATAGTCGAACTGCTTTTTTATGCGATGTTGTTTAAGTGGAGATAATTCCAATAATAAATGTAAGTGAACTTTATATTTAAAAATAACTGTTACACTTTTTTGATTCGTTTTAGTAATAAAATGGTTAATAAATGTGTTGTTACAAACTGCAAAACTGGTTACTCTAATGGTCCGAAAAAGTCAACATTTCATTTTCCTGAAGAATCTGATTTGCGAAAACGATGGATATACTTTGTTAATAGAAAAGATTGGGTTCCATCAAAATATTCAGCTATTTGTGTTAATCATTTTGATGACAAATTTATTAATTATGGAAAAAGATGCACCTTAAAATGGAATCTTCTTCCAGTTCCAACTATTCAAACTGATGAAATAAGTGGATCATCAACTCTAAGGGTTCCAAAGTTGCCCCGAAAAAAACCAACTTTGAGATATTTAGGAAAAGATGAGTTTGAAGATTTTCAAAGTGTTGATAAAATAATTAATCTTGATTCTTTGACAGAACAACATTCTCCACCAGGCTTTACATTTTAAAAAATGCATGATAGTGTTGTTTATTATAAACTATGTATTGATGAAAAATCAGGCATACCAATTGTTTTTGAGTCAATAACTGTAAATAAAGATCTTTATGTTTCATTGTCATATAAAGGCTATCATATTTCTTTACCTGAATGGTTTCGTAGTGGTCATAATTGCAAATTAACAAACTGTAGTATGTTAGAAAATTTTCCTGTCTATATTAGAAATAAAGCCAATGATATGAATTCAATTTTGACAGAGTTAAATGAAATTAGATACTATTCTCCTCAAGGCAGACCTCCATATTCTGCATCCATTATACGCTATGCACTAATTTTACGTCACACTTCAGCACAGTCATATAAGTTATTGTTAGAACAACTACCTTTACCATCTTTTAGTTTACTTAGAAAAATCCAAAGTGGTGATATAAATGCGTATAAAGCTATAACAGTTTTGTTACAAAAAGATTGTGTATCAAGTGATTGTGTGCTTCTTGTGGATGAAATGTATCTGCAGAAAGCAGCCCAATATCAAAGTGGGAAATATATTGGTGAAGATTCAGAAAGTAATCTTTATAAAGGTGTTGTTGTTTTTATGACTGTAGGGCTTCAAAAAGCTATTCCTTATGTTGTGAGATCATCACCTGAAGTTTGCACAACAGGACCATGGTTGAAAAAAGAAATTGATGAGTGCATTACCTCATTGCACCAATCAGGTTTTAAAGTAAGAGCTATTGTTACAGATAATCATTCTACCAACGTTAATGCATTTTCAGAGTTACATAAATCTTATACTGGAGATGGAAAACTATTTATTTATCATCCAGCTTATAATGGAGTTTTAAAAACATATCTATTATATGATATAATCCATTTAATAAAAAATGTTAGGAATAACTTGTTGAATGGAAAAAAATTTGTTTTTCCTTCTTTTTCGTTTGATTTCTTCCGAGACAAAGTTGAAGTTCCAGCTGGTTTTATTACTTGGGATTTATTTCATAAAGTTTATGAAAAAGACCAATTATTAAATGGAAACTTGAAAAAAGCGAGGAAAATCAATTATCAGGTCACTCATCCTGGAAACAATAAACAAGATGTTAACCTTGCATTAGCAATTCTTGATGAAACAACTACAGCTGCGATACTAAGTTATTTTCCTGAAAGAAATGATGCAGCACAATTTTTGTCATTGTTTCATAAGTTATTTATCACACTTAATTCAAAGCAGATGTTTAATACATCCAATCAGCTCGGCAATGCTGCTGTAAAAGGAGATAAAAAACCCACATTTTATAGAGAAATTGCAAATTGGATTGAAATTTGGTCAACATGTGAATATTTTACTTTAACCAAACAAACTTCTCATGCTCTTATCACAACATTACGTGCAACTGCATCTCTTATTGATGATTTGTTTGAAGAAAGCTACACATTTGTTCTTACTTCCAGGTTACAAAGTGATCCTTTGGAGCTACGCTTTAGTAAGTATAGACAAATGAGCGGTGGTCGATTTCTTGTAAGTCTTTTAGAAGTTTGCAACAGTGAAAAAATTTTGGCAGTAAGAAGTCTTCTAAAGGAAGATATTAATTTCTGGGATGAAAATATTTATCAAACATTTGAATACTCTACTTTAGAAAAGATTATGCAAGATATTGCATTGTTGTCTTCAGAGATATTAGAGTGTTAGCTTTCTGAAGATAGCATGGAAGTTGCTGTTACTATAGCAGGCTACATTGCTAAAAAATTGAAAAAAAGATTTAAATGTCTATCTTGTGGTCAAAAAATGGTTTCTACAGACCAAGATGTTCTTAATAACGAATATCTGAAAATATTATCCAGAGGTGGACTTATATGTCCAAGTCAATCCTTGTCTGATTTTATTTGTCATCTTTTTAGTATTCTAGATATTATTTCTCCTATTCTAATCAAACGTTGCAGTTATTCTTTATCAATTAAAAGTTTTGCAGAAAAAAATTTTTAAGATTTATTATAGCAGTGTTGATTTTACATGCGAGAAACACCAAGAATGGGGAATTAAATATGGATCTCGAATTGTCATTAACATTTTTTATAATAATTTACAAAAAGAAACTACAGATTCTGTAAGGAAAGATCAAGTAAAAGAGTTTAAAAAAAGACAAAGAACTGATAGCTAGTGCTAATAAGATTTTTTCTCAAATCCTTAATATATATAAAATTACAAACCTTTGTTTTTATTTCCTCATAAGAGTTGTAAGTAGTCTTTGCAATATGTAAGTTTAATTTAGTAGCATTTTGATACATAGCTATTTGAAAGCCTATTTCAGTATTTCATATGTTATCGGAATATACTGAAACAGGGAATCAGTTAGCGAAAAATATTGTATAGCATAATGTAATTACATGATGATAATCTTAAGCTTTCCTCGACCATTTTAATAAAATAAACATTTGCCGTAAAAAAACTGGCCTCTTAATTTTTTCCGGAAAATGCAACAAATCAGGCCGTATAATTACAGTAGGCCATGCCAAGTACTACCCAGACCATCAACCTCGTTCCCTTATCCATATATCTAAACACATAACTCTAAACCCAAAACTACCCCTTCCCCTTTACTGCAAACGAAAAGAAAATAATAATATAAAAAAAGAAAACGCCACCCTCACAGTAAGTTGCGAAATCTTTACCGTCGTCAGAAACACGCAATGCGTATAATATGTTTTGAAAATCGTTTCTCTCATTCAAATATTTTATTTAAAAGCGTTAAAGCACTCAACGTCTACGAACTTAATGTCTATAATATCTTATGTTTTATGTTTTGTTGTAAAAGTGAACAACCATTGTCGATTTTTAAAGATCTTTTTACCCATAAAACTATAACCAAATATTCTTTACGAAATAATAATTTATTACTTAAACCCTTTTGTCAAACAAAGTTTAATCAATTTTGCATAAACTATCGAGCACCATATTTATGGAACAAAATTGTTGTTCCAAATTTTGATTTGTCAATTTCATTTTCAGTTTTTAAAACTAAATTAAAAAACTATATTCTTTCTACTGGCAATATATATAAATATTTTTGAAATGAAAAATTATTTCACTCTGGATAATTTGTAAAATTATTTTCAGTTTTTGTTAATTCTACATTGTTACTAGTTATTAAATCAATTGTATTTTTATTTTATTATATATACACGTTTGATATATTTTATATGGTTCTGACGACAAGATCTTTTTGATCTTCTTTCAGATACCAAGTTTATGTATTGTTATATTGTTGTATTACGATTAATAATTGTAAACTAAAAAGGAAATAAAAAAAAAAAAAAAAAAAAAAAAAAGGTCATCGTTTTTTTTCACATTGATGATTTTATCAGAATGAAGAAAAAATCCCTTGGTCCTTTCAGTGAACAATCTTTAGAAGCTCTTCATCACGATTTTTCTGTTCAGTGGCAAAGATACAAACATTCAAAATTACATCCGCAATATGGAAATTGGCTTGAAAGATGTGTGGTTGAATACAATAGCAAGCACATTTAGGTCAAATATATCTGTTGCATCTTTAATGAACATTGAAACCTTGCTACTTTAGAATAAGTGACAAAAAAAATCAACTGAGAAAATACCTATGGATTTATTTAAACTGACTCAAAAATTTATTTATGAGATTAAATCTTTTTAAATATTTATTTGTTTAACCTGTGTGTAATTGTAACTTGTAAAAAAAAACCCACAGTAAGTAAAACCTATGATATTTAGAATTTTGAAACAGCCATTGCCAAAGTTTAATTGTAGACACTACTTTAATAGTTTTTTTTATTTTGCGACAGTGTTTTAAGTTTAGAAATGATTCAAATTCAAAGAAAAAATGGTAATCAAAGAAATCTTTTCCATTAAAAGAAAGGTCAAAATTACTGACAAGTTCAAAGGAACAATGATTTCCTACACATTGACTGATGGCTTAATACTTTATTTTTAAAGCCTCCATGTATAGACTATACATATCAATAATAGTAATATAAGTTTTATTATTTACTTCTTATTTTTGAGTGTGTCTTTTGTGGTTTGAGGCTCTCCGGGCGATAAAGCAAGGAACAAAAAAATCCAAAAAATCAAAGTCATTTTCTTTTCTTGGACGTAGGCAGATGATTTCAATTTTTTTATTTTTTGAAATATGGATGTATGGGCTACCAAACCCAATTGGTTTTATTTTTTGAGCAAGACTTTTATGTTTTGAGGCTCTCAGGGCAGGCGTGACCACACTTCTAGCCCCACAAAATACTTTATTATAGTTTTTTTAAAAACGCTAAGTTCTAAATGCTCATGATAAGGTTTCATCAAATGACATGTTAAAGGAAATGCTGAATCACCCATCAAACATAGAGAACCACCTAGCTCTTTACAACATTTATCAAATAGATTTGAATCTAAAACTGCTTTCAAAGAAGAATTCTGAAAAATATAGCCAATACTCCTATAAATGAAACGTTATCTACAGTCTACAACGGCAAAAAGAACAATGGAATGCCATCCTTTATAATTATAATAAGAAATTGCTTGATCTTTAGGGGCTGAAATAGGGATATGGCATCCATCAATAGCTCCAATGCATTGGGGAAAGCTAAGTATAGCTTTAAAATCTCTACTACATTCTTTTAAGTTTTCTTCTGACATTGGAAATTTAACATATCTAGGGAGCAAAAAGTCATTTACAGCGTTAACAAATTCACGGACAGTTAAATTTGCAGTTGACTTTCCTATGCCAAAAAGACTGGACACAACACGATACACTTCACATGATGCTAGATAATGCAATGCAACCGCAACACGTTTTACTACTGAAATAGGTTCTCTTATTGCTGTAGTAGTTTTGCTTAAATGTGGATGCAATTTATTAACCAGGAAATTAAATGTTTTATGATTTACTCGAAAATGTTCCTTAAATTCACGTTCCTCCATTTGAGGAAAAATCTCATTAAACCATTGAGAACTTTTCGGTTTAACCCAAATTTTTCTTTCAATTAGATCTCCTTCTTAATTTAACTTTGAGGGAGGTAAACTTAAATATGGCAATGGGTGGGTGATTGATTCATAATCGATTGATGTTTTACTTCTTGATTGAAGTACCGCTAAAACGTTTACCATGTTTTTCCAATAGCTTTTTCCTTCACAAATATCTTCCTGAAAAGTTGTTAAAATTATATAAGTATATTACATAAGTATAACATTTAATTAGAACTCAAGGAAAGTTAGAAAATACGTTGTGAAAAACCATTTTATTAGAATTAATAAGCCAGCATGTTCAGTTAACAGAGATAAAACTTAATTACAATACATATATAAATAGAGATTCTTCTACAAGCTCGTACAGTATATCACAAAGTAAACTATCCCTTAAGTAAAAACTTTGAAAGATCTTGTTAAATATATATATTGCAGATATACCTAAAAAAGTAATCCTATTGAAAAAAAAAATTGGTCTTTTGACTTTAATATAACTTAACTATTTTTTCATTTAGAATTTATAATATTCTACTTGGGCTTTAGATACATCTACTTGGGCTTTAGACACTTCAATTGCATCGCACATACGCTCTAATGCAGTGTCCTCTCTGATTCGTAACTCTTGTGAACGGATCTAGATTTTTATTTGCTATCTTTAACTATTCAGAAGAAAAATTTGCCTTTTGATTTGTACTTACCAGTTCAGTTTTTGCTATTTTATTCGATACTTTTTCATCATCAGTGCTCCTTCTTTTATTGCAGCCAGATATAGATGGGGTTGGTTCTTCATCTGGAATAGTGACAATAGATTGAACATCCCTTATAGTATCCAAATCCTCAATATTTAAAATGCTGATAGTCTTATTGTTATCCTCTCTTATCACAATCTGTATTCAAAAAATAGGAAGTATTACACATTAAAGAAATGATTATAAATCATATTTCCATTAAAATTTATCTCAAAAATTTGAGAGACTTGACTTGAAGTCATTCTCACCCAACTATATAGTGTGCGTATACAGTATTTAACAAAGATATATATGCATATACAGTACAATTTCTTTAATTCGAATCTCCTCAATTCAAAAACCTTCATTTTTCGTTTAAATGCAAAGACACTGTGAAAGGTGCTTAAGAAGAGTCAATATTCTGCAATTCGATAAATCTCTCTAATTCAAACCTTGTTTTTTCCCCATAAAAATTGAATTAGAGAGATTGTACTGTGTAGTACTTTAAACTATATGACAATAAAGTATAATAAATTACTTGGTCACCAAGACAGTCTGGAGAAGAAAAGTTCTGACTTTGGGACAAAAGGTCATTGTCAAGGGAAGCTTCACCTTCTATTATTTGGGCAATTGTATCTTAAGGCCACCATTTACTTAGAGCTTCACCTGATGAACCTACTTGATGTTTTTCTCGTTTATAAAAAATATACATATAAGCACATCATTAATACTATACAATATGAAACAAATAACTTTAAATGTGATAGTTAATTAATATAATGTGTCAAACTGTAAATTTAAATTAATGGCTGGAATAAATCTTAAAGTAATTATTCATCATTACATTCAATTACAAACTAAATTGCAATTAGATATTTTTGAATGCAAATGAAAACTAAATGTCTACTAAAAAGTACCACTATGGTCAGTTTAGTAAAATAGCTTCAGCATTTCAGTAAGTAAAATATCATACATTAAGTCTAGAAGAAGTACTTACCTGAATTGTTTCCTCATATTACTAATTTTTGATTGAATTTGAGATCCAGTTAAGGGAGGTACAAAATGAAATGTGTTTGAAAATTCAGCTGCCATTTGCTTATAAACATTTGTGTTTATGGAAGGATAATTACAAAGCATTAGTATTTGTGATACTAATGCTTTGTAATTATCCTTCCATAAATCTAATAGTTCACTTGTGTTAGTTATATTCCATACAAATTTATTTACTGGAGATGCAACAAGACCAGTATTAGTAGCGCTGGCGTCAATTACGTCTTGATCTGAATGCTGAGACATTGTGGAAATTTTAAGTTTACTAGATATTATATACCAGCCTGTCACCTATTTAAAATAATAAGTAAATTTTAATTGAATAACAACTTCTTGTAATTGTAATAGTAACTGAATTACAATTACTTGTACTTCAATTACAAGTAATTGTATTACATTTACTTGTAGTTATACCTTATAAAGTAGAATAACTATTACAAATACATCATGAAAATGTATTTAATTACAATTAAATTACACTTGCAATTGATCCAAGTCTGCTCAAAGTAATTGACCGAAGTCTGATAAGTACACGCTTTTTCACGATATACATTAAAGATAGTTTAAATTGACACCATGGTTTTTATACGAAAACAAAGAAATATTCCAGAACATTTATTTGTTCTGGCTTTTTTGGGCGGTACTAAAGTTCCTCAAATGTTCCGTGAATTTTTGTTCAAGTTGCGTTCACACCAGAGAATATTTGTTCATGTTCCATGTTCCACGGAATGTTCCATCAAATATCCCCTCATATTTGATGGAACATTCCGTGGAACATGTTAGCATATTACTGACTACTGAAACTGATAACAATATTGCACCACTAATGTCCGGCTCTAAACTATGTGCAAGCACTTCAACTTAAGCCGCAGACGTTGTTTACAGACTTCTCTATATTGGTCTTTTGCAATTATACGGAACTACACGTCAAAAAATTGAAACTCATGTGCCACAAACCCTGCACATGAGTTGCAAATTTTTTTAGTTTGACTTTGAGTTTTTTAAATGCGCATCCCAAATATTTTTTTGTTTTTTTTGATGGAGCCGTCGGACCGCGAATTTGAAATTGACTGTGGATAGTAGGGTGGAGCTTATTTTAGCGAAACATTTTTTTTTAAATTTTGATGGTCCTACCCTTTTAAGTTCTTCCTTTTAAGTAGAAAACACTCCCATAAAAATTTTAGCAAAAAATATTTATACTTAGGGGTCACTCAAGTGCTCCAAAGTTTAGAAAGTTTTGAAAAATTTGACAGATTAACAATAAATTAACGATTAATTTTTTTCATTTCTTGTTACATCACAGTGATCATGAAATGTTATAATTTTTAACAATCATTGGTTAAACAAAAACAAATTGTAATTTCACAAACTATATTTTTGAGATAATACAACTTCACGTCGTACGAGTATTGTGTAAAATACGGAATTATTGTCATGTTATGCAATATAAAATTTTTGATTAAAAATATGAACTTTAAAATTATTTAACAATAACTCTTAGTTTAAATGTTTCACTCTTTTGCTGGCTTCTTTGCTAAAGTTTGCTTTCGGCTGTCTGGGTAGGCTCGACGATGTTCTTCCACAACTTGTAGCAGAAACTGGAGCTGGGATTCATCGCGAGTGATAAGTCCACTATACTCCTAGATTAGTGCAACTCCTCGTTCTGCATGATCGTTTACCACTTTCAACAATTTTACCATCTCTGTTGCTTGTTTTAAACCGTCACGCTCATTCCATAACTCAGGATCAACATTTAGAAATCCATCTGGCAATTTCATCATTGAAAAGAATTTCATAGATTTGGCAGTTACAAAATCTTCCAAATTCTTGTTTTTTAATACATCCATTGGAACACTAAGCCTTTTGGTGTGATCTTGTTCCAAATCTTTGTTCTGCATGGCACTCGCCATTGGTCGTTTTGTGGTTGAACTGACCTGATCATCAAAGAATGCTAAACCCAAAGGTTCAGGCGACAAATACCATAAATAATTGGATAGCTTGATTGATGTAGCTTTCGCAATTGCTGGATAGATAGTCGAGTACTTCAGCAAAGATTTCATCAACATCAAATCGCTGTATGGAGCATTTGCAGCTAGTAGGACTGCGATCCATATTTTCAGGTAGACACGAACCGTAAATACACAAACATCACGTAATCCCAGTTGTTCTGTCAGAGTTAATTTGAATTGATGTCTGAACCTCCAGATTTTCAAACTGTAAATCACCTTCGACATCCAACGTGCATGATGCATGAGGCACCGAGAGAGATAATGACAAGTTCCAAAAACTCTCTGTAATTATCTCTAGGTTGACTTTGTTGAAGATTCTTGTTACAAAATTCGATTGTGCTCTCTCGAATATCTTCCACTAGATCAGCTACATCACTTGCCATTCCAGTTTCATATCTGTCGGTGTCCATTAATCCGCATTTCTCTTGAAATCTCTTAAAGAGAAGAAACTCTGAAGCAGATGTTGACCCTATGCATACTTGGAATACAAAACCAATGATGAGTTCCATAATATGATGTCTGCATGCAAAGTATAGAAGCTCCCTGCCAAGCTTTTACTCCAGAAGAACACATGCACCAGCGATTCTGCCTGTGTTGGAACTTATTGTATCAAAACATATTGCTCGGATGCTATTGGTTACATTCCAATCTTCAATTGCCCCAAAGACGGCAGAAGCTTGAGCCTCCCCAGTTCCAGATAACAGCTTGGCAACAGTTAAAAGTTGAGAAACACCTTTGCCAGAAACCAATACTGGCAAACAATCCACCTTTTCTTTACCAGTCAAATGAGGAATGAGTTTGCCGTACCAATGTACAACCAAAGGAATTTGAACACGAAACTCTGCTTTTAAACTTGCTGATCTCCAGACTTGATGCTCCTGCCTTTGTCGACGTATTGAATCTCGATTTATGGCAAGATTGTCAATATTTTGACCCAAACTTCTAGCTGTTTCAGTAAAAATAAATGCAGCTTTGCGGTGAGATAATTTGGTTCTGTCTAGAGCAGCTGCCAGACATGGCGTAACAATAAATTTTGTGCCCCACTGGAGGTTCAAGTATTCAAAATGGTACCGTCAACCAGGGTAACTTCGGTCGCCGGGGTAACTTTGGTCAATTCCCAGACAGCCTCCCGGTTTCAACTCGTATCATTTTTCACCCACTTATAATGTTTGCTTATTTATTGCGGACAAGGATTAACACTAGAAATTGATTACATCAATCACTGTACTATTCATTTATTTTGTTTAAATTTATTATTGTTAAATATTTTTTGATAAATAAAAATGTGGAGAAGAATTTTTTAGTTACTGCTGAGTTCTCGTGTTAATTACAGATTTTTTTGTCTAAAAAAATTTTTTTTATTTCAAAAGTTTTGTTTTATAATAAAATTACTTTTCAGTAATAATAAAATGCCAAAGATATCAATAAATGACAGAAGTCTCATCATTGTTTTACATGAAGAGGGCTATAGCCAAGTTAAAATAGCCAAACGTGTGAATTGTTCGCGAGCCTCAGTTCAAAAAATAGTTAAAAAGTATAATGAAACTGGTGATGTAGTGGATAAAAAGAGGTCTGGTCGTGCCAAAAAGTTAAGCCTACGTGATGAACAGTTTTTAAAAATAACAGCGCTACGAAATTGCAAGAAAGTAAGCGCAGAACTCGTTCAAGATCTTAAAAGAGCTAGTGGAACTTTAGTACATGCATCTATTGTGCGACAATATTTAATAAAATCTGGATTAAAAGGCTGTGTAGTAGGGTGTCCCAAAAAAAAAAAAATTTTTGAATTTAATATTGTGCACTACGTCAATCCTCCTTATTTGGTCCCAGTAGACCACTATAAAAATATCTGGGCTAAAAATGATTGTTAAGCTGAAGAAGGTAATTTAGAAAAATGTTTCATATAAATTTTAATGAGATTACAGAGTTTTTTTTGCATTTTATGATTAAAACTCTGCAAATATATTAAGTAATAAAATATCAGTTATTAGGATGTTGAAAAACATTAGCAGTATATATTGTATACTGCTACTTAATTCTAATTTGAGTAATATAAGTTTAATTGTAACAATTTTTACAAATATGAAAAAATATATATAAAAACATTGTGATCATTTCTGTAATATAACATTTAATTGTGATCAATTCTGTTGTATTTTATAATATAGAAAATAGTATTAAATATGGCAAGTGAAGGGCATGTTGGAAAAGCTAGTAGAAGAAGAATTCTTTATCTGTTGGGGTACCCTCTCCAGATATTTTCTCCAAATAGACTTCCAACCGGTGGGGAAGTTTGTCGCAGAATTTACTGGATTAACCAGAGTCATGCAACTGCAATCAAAACATTGTCATCTAAAATTGGATGTCCTCTGGAGAGTACAGGCAAACTTAAATGCAGTGGTGGTATGTGTTATGCTGTTTGCAGAAACGAAATAACAAATGTGTGCATCATAAGGGAACTGATTAACATTTGGAACAAGGCAGGCTTTGATGAAAATTTTATCATCAGTGAACGATCAATTAAGTAAGTTACTAAATATCCTAGAGCAATTTTCTCTAGTAAAAATCTCTCATAAAAATTAAGTATTCTGTGAAACATTTATCTGTGAAATATAATTACATAAGTTTTTATATTATATTTTAAAACGTTGAAATTTTTTAAATGTTGTAACTTTTAATTTAGGAATAGAATCATTGCTCTGTATACCCAGTATATCAAAATTTTAAAGATGAGAACCTTAGAGATGAGCAAAGAAACCATGAGCCAACATACTCAAGAGTTCTTAGACAAAGCCGATGTTTTGTTTCCTATACACAAGGAAAACATTTTCAAGTTAATTAGCCAGGATCCTAGAAGGAGTAAAGAGGCTGTAAAGGAGGATGCAATTTTTTTGAAAAGATGTTTGAAAGGGGACATGGTCAAAATGTCCTACAAAAATGACAAAACATTTGCTGAAATAGTTGCTGAAGGTGAGGAAAGAATGAAAAATCTGCTGAGGAAGATGGAAGAAGAACAACAACAGCAGGAGAGACTGAAAGCAATTGTTGAACAAAAAAAAAAAGTCAATTACTAGAAAAAGCAGCAGAAGAAGAAGCTTTGAGAAATTTTGAGCAGGAATTCTCCAGTGGGTGTAGTGGAACAGATTATGGTTCAGTCTTTGAAACTCCTACTGTAAAAAAACAAAGTTGTGTGATTCAACCAAGATTTGCCTTCAACTCAGTCTGAATGGTGTTTTGGATAAGTGGATTCCATTTATGACAAGGTAAATAAGTTTACATATAAAAAAGTTAAGTATATTTAAAGTATATATAAAACTTCAAGTTTAAACAACTAAAATGTTACATAATTTAAAAAATGACAATGCTCTGTATTTTTTTTTTGGTATCAAGTGTGAGAGCTGAAACAGCAATGTTGTCTTCCCTATTCCAAGCTGGGGGAGTAGATACTGACATTTTTAACATTTTTAAGTCACAGATGGCAAGAAAAAATCATGAAATTATAGAGAATGAAGCACTTATAGTGAGAGAGCAGAACCTGGATAAGGTAAGGGGCTTAAAACTTGATCTTCACTTTGACACAAAGTTGGTCAAGCAGTACAGGACAGAGGTAAAGATTTCGGAAACAGTAGAGGTTGGCAATTAGTGTTTCCTCTCCAGAGACCCGCTCACTTGACTTTCTTCTGGGAATACTTGAAGTACCCTCCTCAAAAGGGAAAGATCAAGCACTGGCTATCCAAAGTCTTGAGGAATATTATGACTTAAAAGACCAAATCATAGCTTGTTGTGCTGACACAACTCGCTCAAACACTGGTAAACATAATGGTGCAATTAGAAATATTGCAGTTTATTCTCTACCTTGTCCAATACTTTGCCTAATGTGCAGGTATGATGCTTTACTATATAAATTACAGGCATTTTTTTTCTTTTCTTTTTTTCTGAGAGTAATGACAGAAAATGATAATAATAATAAATTTAGGCACCATATAATGGAAAGACATGTTCATCATGTTATGATGGAATTACAGGGAGAAAAAAAGGGACCCAGTCGATCTTTATACAAAAAATATCAAGATCTTTGGTCTAAGATTGAAAAAGACGTGAATACATTGGGCAACATTGAGAAATTTGATTGGAACAGACCTGAGTTTGCTTTAGGAACCCTCTTTTACAATCTTGCAAATGAAACAATGGAGTTCTGCACGACTGCTCTTAAAGCAAATATTTTTGACAGAAGGGATTACAAGTATTTATGTCAACTGGTAGCTTTTTACCTTGGAGCAGATCTGTTGAACTTCAGATTTCTACAACCAGGTGCTCATCACGAAGCAAGATTTATGGCTGATTCATTGTATCTGTTAGCAATGCAAATGACCAAGAATTACAACAAGCAACTCAGTATCAATGAAATTAAGATGATACAGGATGCAACAGATTATATAGTGATCTTTCACTGTTTATTCTTTCTGAAGAGTCCAATGGCAGCACAGGCTCCATCCAATGATCTTAGAGCATTCAAGATTTCATCGCAGACCATGAAAGACTCACTTTATTCCAAGAAGTACGGAAAGCTCTTAGTCTTAGTGTTCTCAGACACACTTGGTATTTTACACCACAGTGTGTAATCTTTGCTTTAGCTGACCAGCACTTAGAGGAGAAAGAGAGGACGGATATTCTTGTAGAATTATTAAAATATGATGTTCCAGACATGAAGAGCTTTGACAAAGAACAACCAAAACCTTTTACACAGGTCTGTCTCCTCTCAAAGCTGTCAAACTTTGATTCTCAGGAGTCTTATCTCTTTTTTCTTCATCTTGGTATAACCAAAGATGACATTCTCTCATGGAAGGAAGAAGGAATGTCAAATTTTGAGAAAAATCTCAACAATAAATCTTTCAAGACATTTGTGTCCAGTGTAGGTCAATTAGCAGTTGTTAATGACAGAGCTGAAAGTCACATCAAATTGGTGCAGGATTTCATTGGAAGGACACATTCTGAAGACAGGCTCCAAGACACGATGATGGTGGTTTTAGACAACCGGCAGAAGGTGTCTAAACATGCCACTAAACAAGACTTGAAGAATATTTATATAAAAAAAAGCACATTATGCTAATATTTTTTTTTTCGAAATATATTTTTTCCAACAAAAGTTTAATAATTTTTGCACCACCTATTTTTTTTTTTTTTTTTTTTTTTTTTTATTTTTTAGTATTTCATTTTAAAAAAACATTTTACAACAATGCAATTATAATAAAAAATTAAATGATTATAAAATTTTTTCAAAGTTGCAGTAAGTATAGCAGTCAGAATTAATAATTTGGATGATTAACTTTAATTTTATTTAAATTTTTTATAAAATATTGAATACTACCGGAATTTCAATAAATAAATAGAAAAAAACCTCATTAAAATTTATATGCAAGTTTTTTCTAAAACACCTTCTTCAGCTAAACAGTTACTTTGAGCCCGGATATTTTTATGGTGGTCTACTGGGACCAAATAAGGATGTTTGAAATAGTGCACAATATAAAATTCAAAAATTTTTTTTTTTGGGACATCCTACTGTGTAGCTATTAAAAACCTTTACTACGCAATGGTAATAAAGAAAAAGATTAAAGTTCGTCAGAGAGCACAAAGAGTGACAGAAAAATCAATGGGACAAGGTATTGTTTACAGACGAATCTAAATTTCAAATATTTGGGACGAATAGACGTCAGTATGTTAGGCTAAGAAAGGGAGAGGCATTGAAGAAGCCATGTCTAGCATCAACTATCAAACATGGTGGAGGGAATATTCAATTTGGGGGTTGTATTTCAATAAATGGGGTAGGGGACATTGTTAGAATAACAGAAAAGCTTACAGGTGAAAAATACAAAAATATTTTACATAATCACACTGTGCTTTCTGGACATTTTATCTTGAATATATTAAAATTCTCTTAGGTGCTACTTTCTTTTGCACAGTACTGTATATATATATATATATATTAGAGGTATGACTAAAAATTTTTTTTCGCAATTTTTGGTTTCCCATGCCACTATGAGTGGAGAAATTACATTTTAAAACTGGAAATACCATTTGAAAGTGTTAAATCTTAAAAAAGTTCAACCCCCTAAGCTGAAAACTGTTTTCTCCCATCTACACTGAGTCATAATAAAACATGCCACTGAACTTTCTACCATAACTTTGTCAAATTTGGTCTGATGCCTAACAAAATTTCAGGTTTTGTTAAGAATTGAATAGCAGAAAAACATTCGTCTGATGGCGACCCAATTCTAAAAACTGACTGTACACGAACACTCCAAACTTCAACAACAGAAAAGTTGTCTGATTTCTTATATAGAAGTTAAAATTAGTTTAAAAATTCTAGGTTGAGACAACAAAAAAGAATTTAAAAAGTAATATTTTGTATTAGTCAAGTATTGTTCTTGTTCTCTACTTGAAGAGGACACCATTTTTAGTAAACAACTAAAAGTATTTAAACTTTTGGATGTTTTTAGCTTAACATTTGCATTTCAGTAACTTCACTTTTTGGTAAAGAAATGAGACAATTTTGTGTTGTTGAAGTTTGGAGTGCACGTGCATAGTGAGCAATGGCACTTTGGTGGTAATTTTGATGTCGTTTAGTAGATAATTTAGTTGTGAATAATCACTGAATAAATTTTTAAAAAAGGTTCAGAATGAGCAAAGTTATTGCAATAAGTTCAGTGGTATGTTTTTTTATGACTCATAGTGTATCTATTGTTAGATACAGTACAGCTTAAGGTATCACAGCTTCAGTTTATTGCTGGTGTGATTTTGCTAAATGTATGCATTCTTATTACATAATCTTTCATATTATATATTATATTTGTTATCATCACCTGACTTTTGATATTTTATAAACTTCTTTTGATAACCTAAAATCATAAGATTTGTTTATTTGTAGATAATTAAATTTACACTCAAATTATAATTCGACAAGACTATAGTCAAGATGTCTAAAAATAGTCTTCCTTCAGATTTGAATAAGAAACTATGGGAATCAAATTTGGTGAGGTTTGAAACAGCCAAGAATTCAAGAAAGTATGCAAAGATTGTTGACAGTCTTGATCAAATGAACAAAATGCCAACAGAACAGCATATCCTGGACAGATTTAAGTGCTTGGCTGCAAATGTGAAAAGTAGACAGGAGAGAGTTGTGATAGTGGTCAAAGAAGTAAAAATCTTATGGAAAAAACTGATTCTTCCAATTCAAAAAGGCAAATCTACAGTGGAAAGAAAAATTGAGAATGCACTAAACAAGTATGAAAAAGACAGCAGAAAACCAGGAACGCAAGACTTTACCAACTTGTTCAACGTAACTGATGAAAATGGAGAATGGTTGTGCCAGGAAGATAAAGCCTTCTATAATCTTCAGATGTCAACAAATGATAGAGCTGGCTACTGCACCACAATTGAAGATACACAAGGAGTTCATCCTAGTAAACTAAAGTTGATTAAGCAAAAAGTCAGTCAAGATATTAAGGATGATTTAAGCAGTGAAGATGAAGAACAGCAAAGAGTCAGTCAAGATACTAAGGATGATTTAAGCAGTGAAGATGAAGAACATTTTAGCACTGAAGAAGAAAAACAAGATTCTGACAGTGGTTCTCAAGATTCATAGGCTCCAACAACATGTAAAAGACAAAAAACTGATTATGCAATAAATTTGGTGACAAAAGCAAAACTGAGTTCAAGAAAGGCACACACAGTCTGCAAAACTCTTGCAAAAGATGGAATTTCTATTCCAACTCCAACTCAAAGTGGTGTTTACAAAGCTACAATGAAAGCAGGAGAAAAATTAAAAGAACATTTTATTGAAACTCTAAGAAACGAAAACTGGAGCTTGCACTTTGATGGGAAGCACATAAGGAATACAGAGTACCAGGTTGTAGTTCTAAAAAATGAAAATAGAGAAGTTAAACTAGCAGTTCTTGCACTGATCAATGGAAAAGGTGAAACAATATTCAATGGAATAAAAACTGTGCTTGATGAATATAAGCTATGGCCTGCAATTAAGTTAATAATTTCTGATACAACCTCTGCAAATACAGGAAAATCTGTTGGGGCAGTCACACTACTACAGAAGCATTTTGTTAAGCTTGGATTAGACAAACCTCTTTATATTGGATGCCAGCATCATGTTCTTGATACATTACTAAAGCATGTGATGAATGATTATTTTGAAGCAGCAACAACCTCGCCTAATCTCAATTATTGGTTCATTAGCAGAATAACAGAAGAGTACCAGCAACTGAAAGCATCTTTCGACAATTCTGGAGATGCTCTGAAGGAAGAAGAAGAAATTGTTTGGAGAGATGATATGGCTTTCCTTCATCACATGATCACTTGTTACAGACGGTTTAAGAAAACAGGATGCTTCCCTAAAGTAAATTTCAGAACTTTGCCAAATATAAGCAATGCAAGATGGAATAGCCGAGCAATCTATGCTTTGCTAGCTTATATTTTACTTCCAGAATTTCGACAGTCAGCCGAAGGTCAGTCATCATGTGACTTTATTAGTGGCACGTGGAGCGACATCTGGTTTTCTGGTCAGGTTTATAATCAGGAAAACTACAATAATTTGGCAGCCGTTTGCAAAGATCACTCAAAGGCAATAAAGACTTTAAGGACTTTTTGGTCGGTTGAGCCGACTCCAATCCCAAATCAAAGGTCAAATATTGTGCTGAACGTGCAATTAAAGTTCTGCAGGATTTACTTCCATTGTGCAAAAGCATTGAAAAAATTAACATTAAATTTCTTTTGATAAATAAACACTGAAACCTGTATGTTTGTATTTCTGATTAAAAAAAACCATTTTGCACAATGTATAACTGTATATATTTTTATAAACTTGAGTAAGGGGGGTAACATTTTTTTAATGTTGACACTTGCCATTGTATTTTTCTTGATCTTTGCAATAAAACTCTACAAAAAATAACATGGGGATAAGGTCTTTAAAAATTGTCATATCCCTAGTGTATATATATATATATATATATATATATATATATATATATATATATATATATATATATATATATATATATATATATATATATTATATATATATATATATATATATTAAAGATACCAAATGTATCTCAAAAATCTAATGCAAATAAAATACGAAATCAAAAACAATTTGTAAAACATTTATGGGAATCATTTCTATGCCAATTACGTTTACCAAATGCCATTTATATTTAACAAATGTAATTTGATGTATAATTAAAGACAATGTTGTTATAAAATTGTTATTATTAGGAAAGAAAATTACTTAAGACACAAGTAAAATTAACCTAAATAAGTTAAATATTTTAATTACCACCTCATATAAAACTATGTATGAAATAAGCATATTAGTTTTGTTAGTAATAATGTAAGAAAATACCCAGACAGCCTACGACATTTGACCAGAATTCCGGCGAATCATCGCACGCCGTGATAACTAGATTAGTAACTGGCCAGTACTGGCCAGTACTGGCCCGAGTCTGGCATGCTTCTGGCGAGTAGTCGAACGCCATTGCGATTGCATTTGTTATTGGGCCAACACTGCACAATGAGCCACTGCAGTGTTGGCACAGTGGGCCAGGTGGTAGACAAAACCTCAAAAAAAAAAATTCGAAATACTTCCAACTACTTAGTATATTATGTATATAAGAGCATAATGTATGGTTTAAAACATTATTTGTAGTTTGATAGTATATCATAAATGTATAATTATCATTTACAATTGAATATATTTAGAAATTCATTTATTAATTTTTATAATAAATATATCATCTATAATTATGACAACGAATAACTTTTAAATTATTTAACATATGCAAAATTAATTGACACATTAAAATTTAATTTTATAGCTTTACGAAAAATACCACAACAAATTCCAAGGTCTTGTATTAAACTCACAGTTTCATTTTGAAATATTAAGGTAAGATTCTTATTTACAATATTAAAATATTATATTAAAAGTGGCGCATATAGTTTAGAACCTGCTGGAACAGCTTATTAATGTTAAAATAAGTTAATACAATATATGTACAGCCTGTTGGTGCTGTTTAATTCTGCTCTTAGCTGCCCCTTTAAGTTTGGTAAACATTTAAAAAATGATATTTTCGTAAAATACCATTTGCGACAAACCTATTTTTTTGGTTTTAGTTAATAATAGGTGCTGTGCTTATTATACTGGCCTAATTAAATGTAGCTGAAATGAAAATAATGGCCATATTTATGTTATATTAGTTTATAGTGGTTGCAATAATAATGTTAAAATTATTTTTTTGTAGTTGATATGAAGATAAGTGATGTCCATAAACGTATACGCCATGACCAACTAAAGCCTAGTGATGAATCATTTTCTTTGTCTGTAGAAGCTATTCTAGTCTCTATGAGTTTGGGTTTTACTGGATGTGCTGCGTTTTTAAAAGTATATCAAAAGAAATGGAAGAATGCAAACCGGGGAAATATAAAGTTTGAGAGTAAAAATAAAAATTGGTTCGCTCAGAACTTTAAATCTACATACAGTAATAATATATCTGAGTCTGATAATTCTAGTCAATCACATAATATTGGTGGAAGACCAAGTTACTCCTTTGAAGATGCATCTGACAAAACCAAAAGATGAAGACTCAATGATGTTATAAATAATTTTACTACTGATGAGTTGCTCCACTCAGCAAGGCTTAAATTAAGAAATAAGTTCAATTATGAGGCTGCCAAGCAAGTTGCTGAGATATCAGAACCTTCTTGTCAGTTTAAAAAGTATACACCTAATGAAGGTCTGGCATTAATTATAGATGATGGCATGTCAAAATCAACCTACCAACTTATCAGAAATGGAGCTGAAGAACTTGATTGCCATATATATCCTTCATACAACAACATAAGATTGTCTAAAGCTAACTGCTATCCAGAGAACATCTTTGTTGATGATTATTCAGCACAAGTACCACTACAAGAATTACTAAAACACACAGTAAAAAGACTCTGCGAGGTGCAAGCTCCTGTGATCAGCACAATGCTGGATGGTTTGACCCGGTTGACTTTGCGTTGCAAGGCCGGGTTTGATGGGGCTACTGGGCAAAGCGTGTACAAGCAAGTGACTAGTGAGGAAGCTGGAGATCGTAACTTAAAAAAAGGAGAATCTCTGTTCATTACCTGCTTAGCACCACTAGAAATCAGTGGGTTCTGCAATATCAAAGAAGTACTAGTATTTCGTAATGACAAGCCATCATCTACTGCTTATTGTCGTCCAATAAGATTTTCTTTTCAAAAAGAAAGCAAAGCTGTTGTCCTAGAAGAAGCAAAATATTTAGAATCTGAAATAGAAAAATGTGGTATTTTTAATGTTACTTTTAGTGGAAAAGAACTGGTTGTCAAAAGTATTATTGAACTGACCATGATTGATGGCAAAATTCAAACTATTCTGTCTGATGTGACTAATTCAACTCAATGTTGCTCTGTGTGTGGTGTGTCTCCAAATAACATGAATAACTTGAGAAATGGTGCTGAAATTGGACAATGCTAGTAATTTAGAACCGAAATATGGTCTTTCTAGCCTGCATTCCTGGATTAGGTTTTTTGAAATGGTATTACATATTGGATACAAGCTTGAAACTCAAAAGTGGCAGTCTAGAGCTATTGAAGATAAGGAAAATGTTAAGCAAGTGAAGAAACGTATCCAGACAAAATTTATGAACCAAATGGGGCTGGTTGTGGATTTCCCAAAAAGTGGAGGGTCTGGTAAGTGAAATTACATAAATACTTGTATATAAATCATCAGGTTAACTATCACATATGTGCAATTTGTAGGTACCAGTAATGATGGAAACACCGCCCGACGAGCCTTTGCAGACTATCAATCAACTGCCAAAATTTTGAAAGTAGATGAAACTCTATTATTTTATTTTTACAATATTCTAGTCACTTTATCATCTGGATTTGAAATTGATACTGTCAAGTTTAAAGAGTTTTGTATTACTGCTCTTAAACTTTACATATCTAAGTATTCCTGGTATTACATGTCACAATCAGTACACAAAATTTTAGTTCATGGCCATGCCATCATTGCTAGACAGTACTTGCCAGTTGAACTGATGTCAGAGGAGGCACAAGAGGCCCGCAACAAGGATTTTAAAAAGTTTAGGGAAGATTTCAGTAGAAAGACTTCTAGAATAGACACAAATCGCGACCTGGTTAACAGACTACTTGTATCTACCCAGTAAACCCCGTACAATGGCCCTTTATTGGGCCAACAATTTTTTTGAACATATATAATGGGCCATCATTTGCCATCATTTCGCCACATTTGCCGTGGCTTTGCGTTTGTCGGCTTCCATTAGCAGCTGAAATAGAAGCCTCAATACCGGCCGACTAATTTGGGAATTTATTGGGCCAAGATTGGCTAATAATTATAAACCAATAGATGCGAAAAAGTTAGATTTTTTAATATGGCGCACATTTTCACTTAACACAGTCATCTTGGACTAGTTTTATTGAAAACAAGTTATTATTATTATTATAGAACGGTATTTAGTTTAAAAGTCATATTCAATTTCAAAGTATACGTTTCTGATTTGTACACATATTTTTTCTTTATAGTTTTATTTTATTAACATTTAAGCTTTCATAAAATTTATATAACTTATATAATAAGGGATTTCAACAAATCATGGATACTGAGCCATCTTATTGGTCAAAGAGAAGAAAAGTAATTAAATCTGTCAACAAAATTATGTCCGATGTTGATACAGAATTTTCTTACTCTAACAATAATACAGCTTTAAAAAAAGATAGTGTTATATCTCATGCCTGCTATTCTTTTAATGACATAGTGGGGCAAAAAGATGACCATGTTGTTTGTAATCAACGTTTATTAGATCGCTTTTCTCCAATGCTTGATAACTCCAAATTTAATAACGATTCTGAGTTAAATATGCCCGATTTAGTTTCAATAGATGGAGAAAAGTTGAATGAAGATAGTAATTATGATGAATTTGTAACAAATAATTGGGAAATGTTTATGAAACAGGATACAATTGAATCCATTGATGTAGAGTCATTGTCGGGTGATAGCAGTGATGAAAGTGATATCAGTGAGGATATTGAACCTGATTCTGAAAACAAAGAAAAAGAGCTATCATTTGATTTGGGAATGTGGGCAGCATCATTTTCTATTACTATGGTTGCAGTATCTTCACTTTTGGATATACTTAGAGTGTTGCACCCATCACTTCCAAAAGATCTGCGAACATTACTAAAAACACCTAGAACAAGCACTGTCAAAACAATTGAAGGGGGCTCCTATTTTCACTTTGGTATTGTTAAATCATTGCAACACATAAATCTTTTGCCACATTTTTTTACAAGCTCTGAAACTCTATCAATTTCTCTACAAATTAATATTGATGGATTACCCTTACAGAAGTCAAGTACTCAGCAATTTTGGCCAATTCTAGGAAGAGTGTCGATTCCATTTTCAATTATTCTTTTTTTGATTGGCTTGTTTTGCGGTCAAAGTAAACCAGTTAACTTGAATGAGTATTTAAAAGATTTCATTGAAGAAATGTTAGAATTGGAAAAAGGTCCTGTTAAAATTGATGTAGATGGTAAAAAATACTCTGTTAACATTGGTATATCCTGCTTTGTATGTGAGACTCCTGCAAGGGCATATATAAAACAAAGTAAAGGGCATACTGGATATTACAGTTGTGATAAGTGTATCCAAAAAGGGGAATGGCACAGTAAGGTTACATTTCTTAAAACTGATGCTTCGCTTAGAACTGACCATTCTTTTAGTGATATGATAGATGCTAATCATCACATTGGAGATACTCCACTTAAAAAATTGTCTATTGGAATGGTAACTCAGTTTCCACTTGATTTTATGCACTTAGTGTGCCTTGGAGTAATGAAAAGGATTTTGATGTTTTTAATAAAAAGCCCTGTTAGCGATGGAATAAGATTAGGAATGGCATCTGTTAATGGCATTTCAGAGAGATTAGTAGAATTCAAAAGTTTTATTCCTTGTGAGTTTTCTAGACAATGTCGGCCTTTAAGTGACATAGAGCGTTGGAAAGCAGTGGAATTCAGTCAGTTTTTATTATACAGTGGTATTGTTGCACTAAAAGGAAGTCTTTCGAAATCTGTATATAACAATTTTCTTTTGTTTTTTGTTGGCATACACTGTTTAGCCAGTTCAGATCCTAATCAAAGTCATGCTGATTATGCAGAATCTAGCTTAAAAGCCTTTGTAAAAAATGCCATTAAAATATATGGCAGAGGTTTCATTAGCTACAATGTACACAGCTTAATACACATTGCAAGTGATGTTAAAAGATTTGGATCTGTTTATAACTACTCTGCATTTCCGTTTGAAAATTTTCTAGGGCATTTAAAGCGTTTAATACGTAAACCTCATTTACCACTTCAACAGGTTATCCGGCGTATATCTGAAAGAAATGGATCAATTATAAGAAACTCTTATAAATGTATGAAGGTAGGCATTCCCAGGAAGCTGCATGAATATGGTCCTATTGTTTTTAGAGAACAAACAGAGTGTCTACAGTATCAAGAAATTACTTTAAATGGAATTTTTTACTCTACCTCAACAGGCAATAATTGCATTAAAATAAAAAATGACTTTTGTTTGATTTGTATCATATTAAAATTTCATAGTGATAATAAGCACTTTATTGTTTATGAAAAATTTTTAACTATTGAGCCTTTCTTTAGATATCCTGCAAATTCTTTTGAATGTTTTGATATAGTAAAGGTCTCTAAATTATCATGTCAGTGTAAATCTGCCACAACAGATGAAATACAGAAAAAATATGTTATACTACCATACAAGTCCAAATTTGTTTGTATTCCTTTATCTACGAAGCATCAAATACATAAATAATAAACTTTATTTTTTTTGGTGGTTTTATATATATTTTTTTCTGTTTTTATACAAGATATTTATATGAAAAAATAATTTTATTATTACTGGAATAAAATTTATAAATAAATTTATTTGAAAATAAATGACTTATTTCACTTGAACATAATACACGTAATGTAAAAATTTGTTCAGCAGATTTTTATAATGATCTTTTATTGATACTTTGAATGTAGAATATATTATATAAAGAATTATGTATTATGTAGAATGAAGAATGTATTAATTTTAAAATTTTTTTGCAGTTGAAAGTACTTGATAAAACAAATTGAAGTCCATTTTATCTGAAGTTGCGCTTTTCTAGTTATGAATTAAGTCAGGAAAAACAGGCGGAAAAGTAGGGGAGATCCATCATAAATTATTGGAAGACACCCTGATTAACAATCATTAAATTTATTATTTAAAATGATTTTCATGCCAATTTTTTTTATTTCAGATACTAATGTATTATTTAATTGAATTTGAGGATGAAGTTGCTGTGGTTCCTGATTGCTGGTTATTACAAGAATCAGCTACATGTTATTGGCCTCAAGGAATTGGTGCTACACAATGGTCAAAAATGAAAAAATTACCAATTCCTAATCACAAAGATTGGCCTCTTTATCCTTATATAAAAATATTGAAAATTGGAGGTATTTAATTTCTATATGTTTTTGAAAAGTTTTTATTATAAGATTGTTTTTCTGCACATTTTAATTTTCCAGATTATGAAAAGATGAAAAAGGCAGAGGCTAAATCTTTGCACTACACTGATTTTTCTTCAAGTTGTTCGGAAATAAAAAATGATTTAAAGAGGAAAAAACTGCAAACACAATGATAAAGTGCATCATATTTATTGTATATTTTTAAAATGTTAAGATTCTTAATGCAAATTAGAATTCTTAAGTTGAATATTTGTATTCGTTATTATTTACTTTACAATTTTATTAACATTTTATTTGCAATTTTAGGAGTAATGACAAAGCAATTGAGAAAAAGAAAAAAAAAAGAAAATTCAAAAATTAAGAATAAGCAAAACTCACCAATCAATTTATCAGAAAATTCTAATTATGACTCTTCGGATAGTGAACATTTAGTACCACTTCTTCCCCCACCCCCATGCAGACAGTCAACTTCCACCAACTACACAGATCGAATTGATAAACCCTCGCTAGCTAGTCCTAGCACAAACATAGCATCTTCAATTCGTAAGTTTTGCATTTTAATTATATTTTGGCATATATAGGTTGTTCAATTATATGTACAAAAGGTGTTTTTTTTATAATAGACTGCTTTTGAATTTAATTCTATTTATCTTTCTATTACTCTAGTTGCAAAGTCTTTCAACTTTTTATAGCCCTAACACTAAAAATTATGCAAGAATAAGGGTTTTATGACTTTCATAATTTCTAGAGTCATTTTTGAGACTCAATATACCGTAAAATTTCCTATAAATATAATTTATTGTTTTTGGATAGTTCCTGATTTAGTAAAACAAGCAGTGGCTGATGCTGTCCGACCATATTTTCAGAGTGTATTTAAACAGTTGGAGGAAATTAAGTTGCAGTTACGTGTACAACGCCAAAAGCAAGTTTCTCTTGGTCATAATACATGTGGAAATCTTCCAGAAAACTTTATATTTCCGTTAAAAGAAATAGATGAACTGTTAGAGTTAAATAGGATTTTTTTAGAAAATACTGAATGTCGATCTAATGCAGTAAGTCTTTTATTTTCAATATATAATATAAAAGTTAATTTTTTTTCTAAAAATTAAATTAGTTTATTTTTTCTATTTGGAATTGACTACATATATAATAACGTTTGTACTTTAGTATAAACGTTATTTTCATATGCAATAGCTAATGATAAATGTTTATTTCTTTATAGGTTATTTTTTTGTTTCTAAATGATGGAAGTGGAAATAATAAATAATTATTCCTTTATAGGTTATTTTTTTGTCTCTAATTGGAGGAAGTGGTCTTGATGACTGTTTAAGAAAAATTGCTAAGAAAATCTTGACAGCAAAACTATCAATGCTGTATAATCTTACAGGAAGAAAAGGAAAGTTAGAGTTTGGTCTAATGGGTGTGAAAAACGTAATATATGGTAGGCAAACTTATAAATAAAATTATTGTAAACAAATAGTTATATATAAGGTAACACTTAAATTCTCATGATCGTCGTCATCATCATCATAAACATCATCATCGTTGTTATCATTTTTGTATTATAATTGTTTTAAAGATCACAAAAAAATCTTTTCATCTGCTAATTATTGCACATTTTATTATGCAGATGCAGTAAGAAAAAGCTATCCAACATCAACAGCTAGTCAACTGGACAAAATACTTTCAAAATGGCTGTCAGGGTCTGTTGACAGAGATGTACTAAAAAAAGCTCGAGAAAATAGTTCAAAAAGTCAATAAAGTTTTTACTTAACTCAATTTTGCTTTTGTTTTTTTTATCTGTTTTTAATCTTATTTGTAATTTTAACATAGCTATTATGAGTACAGTTTTCATTTCTAAAAAAATGGTACAGTTAATAAATATGCGAACGTATGAATATATTAATTATAATATTTAAGTGTTTGTTTATATATTCATTAATATTAGTTATAATTAAATTATTGTTATAATTAAAGTAGCTTGATGATTTAATTTTTCATTCACTTTTATTGATTTTAGAATTATAGATCTACCTACAATTTTAATTTTATGTCTTTAAAGGCATAAATATGTCAAACACTAAATATGTTAAAATATATTTTCAAAAGCAATCTAATTTTTTTTTATATAAAATGTATTTTTTACTATTGGGAAGACTAAATCATGTAAATTTAATTAGTCTTTCATCACAACACTTGTTATTTTGGCTCTCTCTTACATACGTCATATTTAGTCCCAGTCGTGGGACTTAATATACACTATTAGCGTGTAACATATAAATATTTCTTTGTGTATAGTTCCTGAAATAGTAAAGCAATCAATGGCTTAAGCTGTTCAGTCATTTTTTCTAAAGTGTGCTCAAGCAACTGGAGGAGCTGAAAGGTGATATTAATTAGCAGTGGCAGAAAGCCCCGTTAGACAAACCATGACGGCACCTTTTTCAGAAGCCTAGACTTTTTTCTTATTTTTCCATTCCAAGTGATAAACGATCTTCTGGAATTCAACCCGATTCTTATGGAATATTATGAGCAGTGATCAAGAACAGTAAGCTATTTTTTATTAAATTGTGACTTTTATATTAGAGAGCGGACAACCGCGATTTTCGATTATCGATTAATGACCAACCAAATTAAAAAATTAATGATTAATTCGATTAAAGTTGTGTGACCGTTTTAATCAGTTTCGAGTAAACTATTAATCATTTTAATCAAATTGTCTAACAATTAGTCATTTTATTCATTTTAAATCTAGTTAGATTTTTTAAATTTCTAATACTCCTTGTTCATAAAAAACTCGATAAAATATTTTTTTTTATTTTAAGAGAAAAACATAAAATGAAAAACACAATGAAACACATTTTTGTTTTAACATTTATTGTACAAAAATCACGAACACATTAAAAGATGGCAAACAAAAAGTCTCTCAATTAGTTTAGCTATTTTCGTTGGTTTGTTTAAGAGGCAAGGCTTCAGATGATTTAGAAATTTTTCCTCTTTTTTGAAGGCTGTCGTGTTGGCTGCTCTGCCAAAGCATTATCTTCAAGTTCATTTAAATCTGAGCTTCTTCCAGGATTGGTTGATCAGAATTTGTGGCAGAAGAAGGTTCAGAGTCTAAAATATCATTCAAACTCTCAGCAGGGACATCCTCAAAAGTAAACTGAACAATAATTTAATCGAGTTATTGCAGCTACCTTAATTAAAAAAATCAAATCGATTAAAAATCAAATTTCATGAATATTAATCGTTTTAATCATTTAGACGCTCTCTTGTCGCGCGATCGTTTATAGAAAACTCGCTCTAACTAACTTTTTAATCGTTTGGTTTTTTTTTTTGATTATTAATCGAAATAATCGATATTAACGAATAAAATGATCACATAGGACGGTTGGCCAGTCTCTATTTTATATCTCTATTTTAATAAATTGTGTAATAATTATTTATTATAATCTGTTATATGATTTTAGAAATAATTATTTATTTTCTTGCTAACAAGCACCTACAAAGAAAAGGCCAAGTTTTGTTAATCGGAATAACTGACTTTTCCTTTTTCAATTTAGTCAATTTTTTTTAATTTGTTGACCATTAAATTGGTTAAATATTTACTTCATATGCACGAGACTTTTCCTTGCTTTTGAGAGGGACAAATTTGGGAATAGTTATTTGGGAACCGAATATCCGAACTGAATATATCCGGATCCATAACTCAAAATTAGGATACAGTTACCCAGGTAATCGGATCCAGATCTTGTTTCCGATTATGCCATACACATCAGGTGGTTCACATTTAGTGATGGTAGATTGAAGTTTTATTTTGTTAGGTGTTTTCATTTTTTCTATATTTTGTTCATCTCTGTTTATTTTTATTATTTGTTTATGCAGGTGCAGTAAGAAAACTATCCCTAAGAGACGATTAGTCAACCGGACAAAACAATGCCAAAATGGCTGTCATGTTCAATTCACATTGATGGCCTCAAAATAATTCGCTAGGAGATGCGTAGAGGAATACCTTTAATTATTTTGTTATTTATATCAAATGTTATGAAGTGTTTTTTATAATGTGTTTATTTTCTTGTTTACATTGTTAATTTTTTTTATTGGATGCTGTTTGAGAATATTGATTGAATAAGCTTCTTTTATATGACTTATGACTGTCTTTTGAGTTTTATTTCGAACAAATCGACATTCCTTTTATTTTAAAAAGATTATTTTGAAAAGATATTTGTTAGTGTGGCAGTGATAATTGTATACAATTATAACATTTAAGACACAACATTCCATTGTCACATTGAGGCACAACAAGACCTTATAAGCTCTTGTTGCCAAAAAAAAAGGCGGTGTGAGTATATAAAGTGCCAAGAATAGCCAATATTAGGCTTGAATTGGCCAATATTGGGCTTTAATTAGCCAGTATTTGGCTTGGATTGGCCAACGTTGTGCCAGTATTAGCCTATATTTTCCCGTCCATGGTCGATGTTGGGCCATTATAAGCCAGTCAAAACCAATCATGGCCCAATATTGGAGCCATGATTCTGCCAGCCAAATGCCAATATCTTCCCAGTAATGGCCCAATTTGCACTGCCCAATATTTGCCCAATATTGGCAGCCAATATTTGCCCAATGTTGCGGCCATTATTTGCCCAATATTGGCCCAATGAATTTGTGTTATCTGGGTAGTGATCCTGTCATAACATCATTAAGAAAAGGTAAATAACAAAAATTGTAAGAGTTTTAAAAAAATCCCCAGTGAAGTTCTGGCTTTGCTGAGGGAATCAGCTCCACCTTCTTCTTATTCTTTGTAGCTAAACACAATTTGTTGTTTGATTTTTGAAAAGAAGGTTGATTTAAAAAAAAATTTTTACTAAGCCTATTAATTGTAATTTTCTTATTAAATATTAAAATATTCTTGGTAAAAGTAAATATTATTTCATATATAATGATTACTTATATATCTAAATGGGTTTGGGGAGCAATTGTGTAATAATTAGGTTTTGTCCACCATATCCTATATACCTGGCGCACTGAGCACTGGCCCGATTGTGGCGGCTACAGAGTTCTGGCCGAATGTTGTTTTGCCATAATCGTCATTATTTTGAATATTTTCTGCGTCATCCATAATGATTTTATAGACGCGAAGTAAAATGCTTACAAGATATATTTCGCAAATTTCTTGCTTTTGCTGTTTTTTTATTATGCTGTTATTACAATACGTATTGTAATAATAATAGCAAATGTACGTTTGATATTAAAAAAAATGTTGCTTTTTTGTGAAAACGTATAGTTATGTTGTAATAAGAATTGCAATTGCTACATCCTAACTCTTGCAGTAGTAAATGCTACTTTATAAAGTTTAGATGTCGTATGATGTAAATAATGCAAGTTTCACTTGTGTTAGCACATATCGTTACAGTAATTTTATATAAATTTAGCTATGTTTTTATATTTAAACAGTTTGAATAACATTCATGCAAGATTGATATAACAATAAAACAGAAATGGTCAAAGAAAAGGCTATTTAAAGGTTAGAAGATTGAGTTTTAATCACAATAACTATAAGATAATCAAGTTTTTAAATGAAAAACTTTTTTATATTATTTATATATATATATACACATATATGTGTATTTATATATATATATATATATATATATATATATATATATATATATATATATATATATATATATATATATATATATACATATATATATATATATATATATATACATATATTCACACACACAAACATATATATACACACTGCAATATATACAAACACACTGCAATATATATATGTTATATATGCAATTATATTCATAAATTTAAGTTAAAGGTTGTAATTTATAACTTTTAAGGTTGTAATTTATTGATACTTGTATTACATTCATTAAATTATTTTGTCAATGGTCACACATATATATATATATATGTGCGTGTGTGTGTGTGTTCGCAATAAAATGCACAACAACATTTTGTTAAAATAAACAGTTTCATAAATTTTTTCTTTTTTATTATGGTTTTCAGGGTCTTCATTGACATCCAAGTGATGTTTATCTGTCAGACAGATTCTTGCCAAAGTGAGTAAAGGAACACTTCATTGCACTGGTTAGTAGCAGTATGCCTAGAATTTATTCTTTCAGATATTTTAAGTAATTTTTGTAAATGTTTATCTTTATTTAACTAGAATTTTAAAAATGAAATTTCTGAGATCCTGATTTTTACAGTTGAAAAAGAGGTGCTTATTTCAGTCGAAAATTTGAAAAAAAGTTTCATTGGGTAAGAAGAAATTTTTATCTTTATTTACTATATATATATATATATATATATATATATATATATATATATATATATATATATATATATATATATATATATATATATATATGAAGACCTCAGTGGAAAAACCAGCGTTGTCACATTTTTCTTATTTTGAGATAATCAATTTTTAAAGTTCAAAACGTTCTTTAAAATTTAATTTATACACTGCTCTTTAGTTTTATGTATATATATATAGATTAACTACATTTATATCAGATTATTTATTAAAAAAAAAAAAAATATATATATATTTTTTCAATGTTTTTTTCGGAAACTAAAGTTCATTATCAATAAATGGACATCACCGACTTTTTCCTTGGAATTTTTAAGTGGCGTAATTACTATTTTTAGCCCTTCTTTTTTTGTTTAAAAACAAAACAATATCTTAAAAATGGGCTCTTAATGATGTAAGGGGCCTCAAAAGACAGTTGACCCTGCTGTTTCTTTAGCTAATTTTTTTTTGTTATCCTGCTGAAACGTTTATTGGAAGTTATTACATTTTGTTAACATCTATTGTGGGGCGATAAATTTTTTTTATCTAATAAAGTCAAACTAATTAAAACATAAATTTTAACACAAATTAATGAGAAACATTACTATATATGAAATTAATGAGACCAACATGAAATTAATGAGAAACATAACCATAATTAAAATATATTTTTCTAATCAGTATCTGAATCTTCTGATGCCGAATCTTGTGTTTCTGTGTTTGAAGTAACAAGATTATCAAAAAAACTGTGATTATCAGGTTTACATAGACGCTTCAGAACTTATAAGTCGTTATACTTGGCAGTACTTATTGGTAGAACTGAGGAATACATATTAAACTGATTGAGTGCAGTTTCTGTTTGATTATTTCGTCTACGTTTTACCAAAGTAGTATTTTCAATATTGCCATTCTAGTTGTTACGAAAGAGAAGCAGTGTAGGGTGTATATCTTGAATGACAAGTTCTCTGACTGGTCGAGTTTTTATTGGACATGCGCACTTATAATATTGTTTCAAGTAATCAGAAAATCTGAAAAAATTTACATTGAAAAAATTTACAACATTAAAAGGTGAAGGTTTTTTTCTGCAATTCTTAAGAATCTGACGCCAATCCTCAGGAATTTCAACATTAGCCTTTATATTAACATTTGCCATGTCACGATCGCATTCCATATAGGAATGACCTCGTATAGGAAATGACACTTTAATACATTTAAAACGTTTTTGAAAGTGAACCATCCAATGCAAAAAACGAAACACAGTTGAATTTTTGTTTTGTCCTGCACATCCATCGCAAAAAAAATGTAATTCAAGGACTGTGTCAGAAAGATGATTAATGATAAAATGATAAGGCATAGAGCAAACATCATCAGCTCCCTTTTTTCCTGTTGTTTCATCGTATGTATAAAGAAATACTTCATCACTGGATAGGATGTGTATATTAAATGAAAAAAATTTAAGCTGTCTTCGGTAATACACATCGTTAGTTGATTTATTAGGCAAGGGTAAATTTTTCTGAAAATCAAAAGCAATAGCTTCAAACGTGTCTGAGTTTTTCGCTCGTTTTTTTGCATCTGACTTTCTGTTATAAAATACAGCAGCTTTTTTTGTGTGAAAATCATGCTCTGTTTCAAGATCTTTTTTTTTTTTATTAAGTTTGATAATATCTTCACCAACTGCATTTAAAAGCTCTAGGTCAGTGTGTTTTATATTTACAATGACCTCATCACAAGCTAAACAAGTGTTTTTTCGTGGAAAGCCAAACCCAATATTAAATTTATTGTTAAAAACTACTCTGTATGTTTCGTATCCTAATTTAACAGTTGGGTAAGCATGTTTGAATAGTTCAAACATTTTAGAGACATTTAGATCTTCAGATAAGTAAATTTTTTTGTTTTTCCAATAGCATAATGAGATGACCTTCCTCTGAAAGAAGATATATAATTTTGGATAGCTTCTCTGTCACTTTCGGTTATTTTGTGTGGCCGATTTTTATGTTTGCCTCTACCATCGATTGGAGGGCGACCTAAAAGAACAAAATGACATAATATTCATATACACAAATATATATATATATATATATATATATATATATATATATATATATATATATATATATATATATAATAGTTTAATTCATAGCTTAAAGTTTTATAAACAACTTCTTTAACTATTACTAACCAGTTGTAGCGACTGATTTCCTTATTGATTCGATCCTAGCTTTTGTAATTCCGAAAAAAGACATCATAGCTTTAATGCAGATTGGAACTTCGATAGCTGATTGTGCTCTTTGCACCCTTACACAATAAGAATATGAAAAATTGTGTAAGTTTTGTCTGCATTCTGTCGTGGTCTACTTCTGTTAATGTTTTGGATTTTTATTAGTGTGGATAAGTACGCGTCCTGACTATTTTTAGATGAATATTCATTAAAGTACTTAATTAGTTCGTTCCTTTCCTCACTACTAATATTTTAACGTGGTTTTCCTCACTACTAAAATTTTTAACGTGGTTTCGTTTACGAAACCACGTTATTCCTTAATACTTGAGGTATTAAGGAATAACGTGGTTTCGTAAACGATAAAAACTTCGGACAACGCAGGTTATTTCAAATGTAACCCTTGACATCACCGATTGTTCCATTTGGTCATGTTTAATTTTATCCTCTTTTTTAATGAGTGGACTACCCAGACAGCCTACGACACTGGGCCAGAATTCCGGCGAATCATCGCACGCCGTGACGACAAGATTAGTAACAGGCCAGTACTGGCCCGAGTCTGGCATGCTTCTGGCGAGCAGTCGTACGCAATTGCGATGGCATTTGATATTGGGCCAACAATGGCCCGATTGTGGCGACTACAGAGTTTTGGCCGAATGTCGTTTTGCCATAATCGTCATTATTTTGAATATTTTCTGCGTCATCCATTATGATTTTATAGACGCGAAGACAAATGCTTACAAGATATATTTTGCAAATTTCTTGCTTTTGCTGTTGTTTTTTTATTATGTTATTATTACAAAACGTATTGTAATAATAATAGCAAATGTACGTTTGCAATTAAAAAAATGTTGCTTTTTTTTTAAAACGTATAATTATGTTGTAATTAGAATTGCAATTGCTACATCCTAACTCTTGCAGTAGTTAATACTACTGTAAAATGTTTAGATGTCGTATGATGTAAATAATGTAAATTTCACTTATGTTAGCACACATCATTACAGTTATTTTGTATAAAGGTTTGCTATGTTTTTATATTAAACCGTTTGAATAATATTCATGCAAGATATTGATTTAACAATAAAACAGAAATGGTTAAAGAAAAGGCTATTTAAAGGTTAGAAGATAAGGTTTTAATCACAATAACTGTAAGATAATGTTTTTTAATTAACACCTTTTTTATATTATTTATATATATGTTTGTGTGTGTGAATATATATATATATATATATATATATATATATATATATATATATATATATATATATATATATATATATATATATATATATATATATATATATATATATATATATATATATATATATATATATATATATATATATATATATATATATATATATATATATATATATATATATATATATATATATATTAGGGTGTCCCAAAAACTTTTTTTTTTTGGAAAAAAGATATGTGCGCTATTTAGAACTTGGTTACTAGGTATATTATGACCAATTATATCAGAATTTTTAAATATAAACCGTTATAAGTGCTTGGTGTAAAACTTCAAATTTTTGATTTTTTTTTATTTTTTGCTATTTTTACAGTAAATATGAGAAAAAAAATTATGTTAAGCATTTATCATATTAAAAATTATGTGAAATATATGTTGCATGTGTTGAAGAATTGTGGAAAGAAATGTTGAACAAATATCACAAGCACTTCAAATCTGATTTAGCTGGGTTTTAGTCAGATTTTTATTCAACGTTTTTCTGTGGTTTTTTGCAACCAACAAAACCTTCTGCTTCATATCTTCATTTCGGTATGACATAATAAAGTCTTGGATCAGTTTTATATTTCTTTCTGCACAATCATTGGTGACTACCATATTTTTAACAAAAAACTTAAAGTTGTCTAAAACAGTCAAGTCCCCTTGTGCAGCTAACTTAACCTGGTCATGGGTAACCTTGGCTAGGCAAAACAAAATCCAGCTCTGATCACCAACTAAATTTGATAGTGTTGTAGACGATGTGATTACAGGCATTTTAGGTTTACCCTTCATGAATTCTTCAGGAACAGGAAACTGTAACAGGTTTTGGAGTATATTCTTCTTCTCATCTTTTTCAACATCATCATCAACTAAAGCCATTACAACAAGCTGCTGACTTAAATACTAGGTATGATTTTGCATGCTTTTCAGTATCGATTGAGAAAACTCGGGATATTCCTTACTTAAATCAAACACATCTTTGAATGCTGCTAAATCATTAACTGGTGCTTTAATACTAAGAGAGCTTTTGAAAAACCAAGGACAGTATGTTAAAGATATAAATAAAGAAGCTGTTTTAACCATCTTCTTCTCCTTTTCATTCATGATAATTGAGATGTTCTTTGTCATTTCTAATGTAAGCAAATAAATTGCATCAGCCATAAACCTTGCTGCATGGCAAGCTCCTGGCTGATGAAATTTTATAGCAGGAACATGACCACCAAGGTAGTAAACATATAACTGACAAAGATTTTTGTAGTCTCCTCTTTTGAAAATATTTTCATGAAGTGCAGTTTCCCCAAACTTTAATGTTGCCTTGGCTATATTATGGACAGGTGATCCAATCTCTAAAGAAGTCCAGTTAAACTAAACCAGATTGTCTGATGATGTGTCTACCTTGTCAACAATTGTTGACCAAGCCTTCTGTAAGCGCACATAAATTTCTCTTCTCGGAGACTTATTCTCGGCGCCAGTCAGAGCAATCATAAAATGTTTAATATGTACTTCAATAATATGGTGACGACACATGCACCAGACAAGACTTGTATTAAGGATAGTTGATAGGATTGTAACTGCTCCCGCAAATTTTCCAGTGTTGGATGCAGTTGTGTTGCAGCAAACACCAATGATATTGTCGACAATATCATAGTATTCCAAGAGATTGAGGATTAAATTTGCCTGCTCGGATCCAGTTGAATTTTTTGCCTGCACTATGCCAAGCAAAAATCATCTCTACATTCCAAATCTGGGCTAGTTACACTAACTGCAATTCTCTCACAATTAACTGTCAGATCATTCTCTTCTTCCAGCTGTCTAACAAGTTTTCCATCAAAATGGACTATGAGTTTTTTTCCTTTTAAAACATCAACAAGATCCTGTCGTAGTGTTTCTCCTAAATCAATTAAATTATACATTTAAAACAATAGAGATAATTAAAAAAATAAACTTAATCGCTTAGGTGAATAATATTTACCAAGATTTTCAATAATTCTGTATCTTTTTCTGTGTATAGTAGATCTTGATAAATTAATCTCATGCAAGTCAACACCTGCTTTATTGCAGATAGCAGAAATCATAGCAGTCTGGGGCCTAACACCGATTCTATACCGAACGCTAACACCAGAAGTAGCTTCAATTAGTTCATCTGGAGTTAACTCTAAAATTATTTTCGATTTTTTTGATTTGGATACATCATATTCAGAATCATCACTTTCTTCACATAAAATGAAACTTTCAAATGGGCTAACATCATCTTCAAATTCAATTTGTCCATCCAAAGTTTTGTCAGTGCTTTTCTCGTCTGTTGATTTCTGCAAGCTGTCAAATGTTTGCAAAGTCCTTTTTTCTTTTTGAGCCTTTGTTTTTTTCTGATCATTCAATTGCCTAACTCTTTCGTATCTCTGCTTTCTTCGCAGAGCCTTAATTTCAAATTCTTCATCATGCTGTGCAGTCATGGTCATATTCCTTTTAGATCTCTGGTCTTCGTAGAAGGCTACATCTTCTTTCTTTGCATCTTCGGTTCTTCTCTGATCTTTCATTATCATGTCAATTATTGTAGGAACAGATATATCGAACAAGGTATTAACCTCCACCTGGAAATCTACTTGCTTTTGAGTCCAGATCCCTTTACTTGAACTCCAGTTTAGTTTACTCCATCCTTTCATTTTGTTATATTTCTCTGTGAGTTTTAGAATCCTTTCACTGAAAAATATTACAGAGCTGAAGTTACTAAAAAACAAGATAAGCCTATAATAATTTTTTTGTTTGTAAAACTTACCTAACAGATCTTCCACTAATAATGTTGCACGTAAAACCAGCTTTTATCCAGATGTCAGTGACAGCTGAAGTTACGCATCTATTGATTGATCTTTCGCATGCTCTATACTGGCAAACTAGACTTCTGGTTCCTGTTTTTGTTGGACAAGCAATAATTTCTTTGCTGGACTGAAATCTGCTGCTCCTATATAAAAGAGAATTAACTGAAATATATAATTATATTCATGAACTGTAGGTTAAGTAAATAAATTAGAAAAAAACTAAATATTAAGATTACCTAGAAGATTTTAAAAAATGAAAGTATTGAAGGATATTTCTGACACTGGGCAGCTGGTTGACTGGAAGCTCATTTATGGGATATTTTAACAGATATAGAGATCGTCTTAAACTGCTTTGAACAGTGTACTTTTCTTTTTCCCCTGGTCCTTTTTTGCTGGATTTTTTTACTGTACAACCCATTTTTAGCAATATATTTATTTATGAAACTAAAAACTTTGAAACAGTTTTAAATCACATGTATATTAAAGTAATCAAAATTTTATAAATAAAAAATTGCAATGATCAATAAAATACCAATAATCAAGAAAAATGTTAAATATACAATTAAATAAAAGTAAAAGTTGACTACTTTAAAAAATTATATTTAAAAAACCCTACTTTTGAATAAATTTCATCTTTTTTATATCACATGTACAATTAAAATAATAAAAACTTAAAAAACATCACAAAAATTGACATTTTTTAAAAATTTCAAATTTTACACCAAGCTCTAACACTTGTCTCAGATCAATATTTTTTATATATTTTGTCTTTTTACATATAAAAGCCAAGTTTTTGATAGCACACAAAATAAAATTTTTTTTTTGGGACACCCTAATATATATATATATATATATATATATATATATATATATATATATATATATATATATATATATATATATATATATGTATATATATATATATATATATATATAAAGATGATAACAAAATAATATCATAACAACAACAAAGAAAAGATAATAACAATATATATTGTTATTATGTTTTTTTTTGTTGTTGTTTTTGCTGATATTAATTTATCTTTGTTTTTATTATTGTATGTTCCTTTATTATTACTTGTCATTAAAATAATCTTATTTAATTTAAATTAGTTTTAAACTCATTTTAAGTGATCTTGGTTGTAATCTATTGTCATTTACATTATAATCATGAAATGACTTTGTCAATTGTCACTTTTCTCATTTTAGCAATTCAATATAAGAGTGAACCATCCATATTAAATCTTTATATATTTTTCTATCTTAATTTTGGGATAATGTATTGTTCCTGTTACATATATAGTTAGAGTTATTTTAAAAAGCTTGCAACAAATATTTAATGAAGATATCAGTTGTGAAATATTTAATCTACAAAACTCATTTGGTGAGATAACTGTTACCCCCTCATACATATCTACAAAAGGCAACTTTCCTGCTATAAGTGAAAAAGTTGTAGATAATAATGATTCAGTTTTTGGAACTGTTGTTAATATATTTTCAGATAACAATGTTAATGTTGAAACTAAACTTGGTCATATTTAAATTTTAGTAATGGTAATGATGAAACATTCTCATTAGATTTGACTACCCTATTAGCTGATTGGGCTGTTCAGTTTACTGTTAATCTGACTGCTTTGTCATCTTTACTGTGTATTCTCTGTCTGTTTCATCCTGATTTGTCTATTTAAAAAACTCAACACAATGTTATAGTTGCATATCGAGCAGGTGGTGATTATTTTTATTTTGGTTCAGCAATTAGTTTAACAAATATTAAATCATGTTTATGATAAAATTGCAAAATTTTTAGCTCCTTATGGGCAGTTGAATATCGATGGTTTACCTTTGTTTAAAAGTAGCAAAACATCATTTTGGCCAGTTTTGTGTCTTTTGCAAGGTTTTAATTTTAAAAAACCTGTGTGATTCCAGTCTGTTAAGAATCACATTTAGTATCACACTTAGATAAAGTTAAACACATTGCAATTTTAGATGACAGAATTCTCAAAAGTGTATTCAACAAGTTGATGATGGTTTTGTTGTTTCACCCTTACTTCACTTGTTATAATTTAATTTGTTGAAATCTGTACTAAGTCTATTTTCTTACATTATTACTGACAAAATTAATATGCTTATTTCATACATAGTTTTATATGAGGTAGTAATTGAAATATTTAACTTATTTAGGTTAATTTTACTTGTGTCTTAAGTAAATTTCTTTCTTATAATAACAATTTTATAACAACATTGTCTATATTTATGCATTCAATAGCTGCTGATTGGAGAAATTACATTTGGTAAATGTAATTGGCATAGAAATGATTCCCATAAATGTTTAATAAATTGTTTTCGATTTCGTATTTTACTTGCATTAGATTTTTGAGTTACTTTGGTATTTTTAGTATATATATGTACACTACAATGTAGTCATGAATTTAAGTTAAAGATTGTAATTTATAACTTTTAAGGTTGTAATTTATTGATACTTGTATTATATTCATTAAATTATTTTGTCAATGGTCACTCTCCTCATTTTTTGAATGCACTATAACTATATGTGTATATATATGTATGTATATGCAATAAAATGCACATTAACCTATTGTTAAAATAAACAGCTTCATTAATTTTTTCTTTTTAATTTTAGTTTTCAGGGTCTTCATTGACATTCAATCGATGTTCATCTGTCAGACGGATTCTTACATAAAGTGAGTGAAGGAACACTTCATTGCACTGGTTAGTAGTAATATGCTTAGAACTTATACTTTCAGTTATTTTAAGTTATTTTTGTAAATGTTCATTTTTATTTTACTAGAATTTTAAGAATGAAATTTCTAAGAGATCCTGATTTTTACAGCTGTTAAAAAAGAGCTGGTTATTTCAGTGGAAAACTTGAAGAAGAAAAAGATTTTATTGGGTAAGAAGAAATCTTTATTTTTATTTAATATATATTTCTTTGTATGTGTTCAATTGTTATATTTATAATTTTGTCAAGTTAAAGTTTGTATTTAGGTGCTGTAAAACTAAATCATTTAAACTCGAGAGCATCAAGCGAAGAGTTTGAGCGTTGGCTGAAGAGTATTTTCAGCTTTAAGGAGATCGAAATGGTGGACGAAAGGCTTGAGAAGTACGAAAAAACTCGTTGGATAAATAGCACTATTTCAAACTATCAATAATATCTGTACCATTAAAAATTATTTTTGTCAATTTGAACTGGAATAAATATCAAAAAATATTTACTTTTGTTTTTGTTTTTTGTGCGATATCACATTAGAAATGGCTAATAATAGGGCGTTAGTGATTGTATATTGGTTAAAAGTAACGGGTCAGTGCTGGCATACGATCACGGACGAATGCTGGAAAATGATCCCGGGCCAGTGCTGGCTAGCGATGCTGGGCCATTGGCCGTTTTGACATTGGGCTGTGATCAATTGCCGGCATCGCGCCGCTGTCGCAAGCGGAACTGGGTCAGCATTGGGCCTCTAACGGGAGGCTGTCTGGGTAGTTTTTTCACTTGGTAATTAAATTGAAAGATGAAATAAGATATCCCAGACAGCCTTCCGTTGGAGGCCCAATGCTGGCCCAAATTGATCACGGCCCAATGTCAAAACGGCCAATGGCCCAGCATTGCTAGCCAGCACTGGCCCGGGATCATTTTCCAGCATTCGTCCGTGATCGTATGCCAGCACTGACCCGTTACTTTTAACCAATATACATTCACTAACGCGCTATTATTAGCCATTTCTAATGTGATATCGCACAAAAAGCAAACACAAAAGTAAATATTTTTTGGTATTTATTCCAGTTCAAATTGACAAAAATTACTTTTTAATGATACAGATATTATTGATAGTTTGAAATAGTGCTATTTATCCAACGAGTTTTTTCGTTCTTCTCAAGCCTTTCGCCCACCATTTCGATCTCCTGAAAGCTGAATATTCTCTTCAGCCAACGCTCAAACTCTTCATTTGACGCTCCCGAGTTTAAATGAATTAGTATTACAGCACCTAAATACAAACTTTAACTTGACAAAATTATAAATACTTGCAAAAAGCAACCCGTAATACGGGTTATGGTCGGTCTGTTACTTAATTTATAGTGGCTGTTTTCCATAATTTTTAGGTTGCAACACCTGAACTAATACCCTTTTAGGGTATTAGTTAAGGCACACTTGTCCAAAATTGGAAATAACTACTCCGAAGCTTCCCGAAAAAACCCTTTGGAGCGGAGTATCTACATATGTTCCTGATTAGAAAAATGAAAAAAATGAAATCCTTCATGACCGTCCGAGCGAGAAATTTCAGTTTAAAAAATAAGATTTTTGCCAAAAAAAATTTTAATTTTTTTTTCAAAATTTGATGAAAAAATCAGTTCTTAAGTATTAGTGGCACATCCCTAATAAAATATTGAACCAAATTTCGGGAAAAGGCATTTTAATGAAATATTCATGTTTTCATTCGTGGAATGCACAACTCAAAAATGCCAAACTCAGCAAAAAATCATGAAGACTGTCGGAAGTCAGTTTGTCTCCTCTGTATGAAAAAATGTTCTAGGGAGCTAACAAGTTTTCTTAAAGACCAAGTCAAGAGTCTGATTTCTCAGGATGTTGACTTTTGTGACACACGAGTCCCACTTGGAATGTGTGATTCTTGCAGACTGCTTCTGAGGAGAAAGAAAAATGGTGAGAATGTCTCTGTCCCTCCCATTTTTGATTTCTCATCTGTCATGCCTAGGCCTGAGACAAGAGGACAGCAGTGTGATTGCATCATTTGCAAAATTGGACACCTGAAAGCATTGCAAAAGCACCCATTTGAAATGCCACAACAGCCTTTACCATCCCAAGACCAAAGAAGATGTTCTGATTGCCTCTCCTTAATTGGAAGAGGAGTACCTCATCAATGCAATCAGTTCACATTCAGGCATAACATAAAGATGTTGGCATCAAAAGATTCCAAAGTCAGTGAACAGATTGCTTCAGCAGTCATTTCATCTAAAGAGGCTTCTCCTCATGGAACCCTAAGAATAGCACAAAGTGGTGGTGGGCGACCTTTGCCAATTACTCCAGGTAACAGTAACTTGCAAATCTTTTATCTGATAGTAATTAAAACTTTGTCATTGTCTTTGTCTTTTACAAAAGAAAAAACCTTTAACAAATAAAATTTGCAGTTCAAATCTAAACTTTACTTTCCATAAAGAAAACTTGGTTGTTTATGTGAAAAATTTGCTCCTACTCATAGCAATGTTTTTAATACAGGTGCAGCAAGCGCAAAAAGACTCTTTGGTGATGAAGTAGTTCTAAAAGCCCAAGACCTTGCAAACATTCAGACAAACACAGGGCTGTCTAATGCAAGCGTCAAAAAATTGGCCTCAACATTGAACCATGTTGCACAAGCCAGAGTTGTTGAACCTCAATTCCGGGCAAAGTTCCATCAAATAGGTACACAACTATCTAAACATTTCACTCACACAAACATAACTGTGACACATGAAAAGTCTCAGACAAAGAAACAAATTGTGGTTCACTGCAAGAATCTCTCTGAACTTCTCAATGATGTCTTGCTCAAAAGACAAGTGTATAAAGAGCACATAGTCAAGCTTGGAATTGACGGTGGTGGTGGTTTCCTCAAGGTTAGCCTTGGGATTCAAGAAGATGAATTGATTTCTCAAGTTCAAGCTCCACCAGACAAGAAGACACTTACATCTTTTGCAGCAAAAGACAGTGGTGTGAAATCTCAACTTCTTGTTGCTGTAGCAGAGGATGTACCAGAAAACTATGAGAATTTGAGAACAATACTATCTCTCATCTTCTCTGAGCGAGTTGACTTTCTTCTTTCAAGTGACCTGAAGGTGGCAAACCTTGTGTGTGGGCTTCAGTCACATGCCAGCTCACACCCTTGCACATGGTGTGACATTGACCACAATAGGTTATCACAGAATGGTAACTTTCGAACCTTTGGATCCATCAGAAGATCTTATGCCTCATTTAAAGTAGCTGGTTTAGACATGAAAAAGGCTAAACAATTTCAGAATGTGGTGCATGAGCCCCTCTTGGATTTTTCTGACAATGCACTTGTTCTTGACATCATACCACCAATGGAGCTACATCTCCTTCTCGGTGTAGCGAACCATCTGTTCAAGGCACTAAAGGACTCCTGGCCTGAGGCTGAAGAATGGCCTAAAGCTCTTCATATCAAAGAACAGCCTTTTCACGAAGGGCAGTTTGCTGGGAATGAATGCCGCAAACTCCTCAAAAATGTTGACCTTCTTCAAAGACAAGCAGAGAATTGTTCAGCTTTTCATGTTTTTCCATTCATCGACACTTTGAGAAAGTTTGATGCAGTTGTGAATGCCTGCTTTGGAAATCATCTGGATTCAAACTACTCAAAGAAAATTGACCAATTTCAACTGGCTTTCCTCTCCTTGCCAAAAGTAAGTGTGACTCCAAAAGTCCACACTGTCTTCTTTCATGTCAAGGATTTCATTGATCGTCACAAAAAGTCTCTTGGACCATTCAGCGAACAGACAACAGAAGCCCTTCATCACAGTTTCCGAACCCAGTGGGAGAGATACAAAAGGCCTCTGGGTCATCCAGACTATCCAGAAAAGTTGCTGAGTTGCATAGTAGATTTCAACAGCAAGCGTCTTTAATGCAAAGTTATCAAGAAAACATCGTCTCTTTGTTTCAGTTTATTTGTGTTTTAGTTTTTCAAAAAAGCTTGACTAACTAACATTAAAGCTGCCCCCAACTCAATTTTTTAAAGAGTACATTGTTTTCTCACATTGTTTTCTCACATTATTTCTTTTTTATGTGTTCATAGAATAAAAAGAATAAAAGCAATCTACAGTGGACAATTGTTAAATCATTTTAAAAAAAATCAAAATTAAACTTGCTAAACAATCATTTTACTTTTGATTTTGAAGTTTTTTAAACATTTTAGTGACTTACCCATGCATCAGGGATCTGTTATGTAGTGTAGATCAATGTTTAGTGAATAAAAAATGTGTTTTCTTTTGATTGCAAAAAAATATTTTTTGTCGCAATTTCTTACATTTTAAAACTAAAATTTCTCGCTCGGACGGTCATGAAGGATTTCATTTTTTTCATTTTTCTAATCAGGAACATATGTAGATACTTCGCTCCAAAGGGTTTTTTCGGGAATCTTCGGAGTAATTATTTCCCATTTTAGACAAGTGTGAAGGTTTTGCCCTTTAAGTTGTAAAGATTAAACCATCTGTAAAAAGAAAATAAAAAATTTGCGGAGGTAAAATAATTTACCATTTATTTAACATTATTTTCGTAATTTACATGAGATGAGTCATATCAGAGTAGGGCAAAACTATTTTCCTCTACATTACTTAATTCAACATATTGCGTTTTTAGTTACTAACACAAAATAATAACGCATCAACATGCTTTAAATTGACGAAAAAATAAATCGGAAATATTGTTATATTTTTATATCATGTAGTTTATTTAATCACATTAACCTAAAACGAACGTAATTTATACTTGATTTATTAATTATTTAGTAGCTACTTGTTACATGTTTCTTTAACAAAGGAAATCGACTTTAAAACGTTAAATACACATTACTTAATAAATTTATAAAAAATAACTAAGCCATTGAGTACAAATACGTGTTAAACAAAAAAAAGTTAATTTACAATCAAACATGTGTATAAAAAATTTAAAAATATGTAAACTTTCATCTTTTATATTGCATTAATGCGTCATACGATAAGCCTAAATAAAAAATTGTAAAATATAAGTAGACATAGAATAAAGAGAGAGGGAGAGAAAGAAAAAAAAAAACCAAACAAACTGAAAGACAATATACCTGAGTTTCGGTAACCTGTTGTTGTACTTAAGCTACTGTCATGCAGCTTGTCGGTGTTGTTTTATGACGTTATTTCATGTTGGCTTTTAGTAGTATTTAGTTTAATTTAAAAGACATTACAATAGATTTAAAATACTAACTAAAAAACAAAATAACTAATGCTTCAAATAGCCTAACAATAAATCGATAAAAAAAGATAAAATCAAATTGAGATATAAATAAATTGCATTGATATAGCAAAACATATTGTCTTGGCTTATAGAAAATTTTAAAAGCAGAGAGTTCAATAAATTAAACTACCAATGAATTATTTTTAACAAAATATTGTTATATTATGAAGAATGTTACATTATAAAGAATGTGATTTTATGATATCATGTTATGCTGATTGAGTAATGGTTCAAGTTAACTATATCTAAGTTTAATTAATAAGTTTAATTGTTAAAAATAAGATTTTAATTAAAAAAGACAAAAACAAACCATATAAACAAAATATTTTATTAAAGAAAATTAATAAAAAATTACAATAATAAAAAAAAAGTGAAAAAAACGGCAACAAAAAGGTTATATATATCTTCACTGATAGAAGACATTTACAACCTTTTGGTTGCTGTTTTTTCTTCGGTGTCTCCCAACACCCCGGTATGGATGGGCCCTCCATTTAAAGGATGGCTCATCTATACCGCCATTGGAACGCCACTTATTAAAGGACCTCTCCGAGAGAGGCCCTGGGTGTTGGGAGCGATATCTTTTGTATTGCTCAAAAGTTAACAGATCTAAAATTACAAATAGAAGGATATAATAAAAATTAAAAATATTTGCAATTTTATATAATCAAAATATAAAGCATATCCTCACCATTTTCACAGGATGAAGAGAATGCTAAAAATGTTTAAAAAATAAAAAAAATAAAAAATAGTTAAACTGGTAAAAAATTTAATCTTAATAAAAATGAGTAAAATGCGAAGTTTAAAGATGTCATATTTGAATTTATCTTAATAATATTAGTAAATTAAATAATTCTTTCACCTATAACACATATTTCTCCAGAAAAAATACTTAAAATTTAAAACACAGTCCTACCAGTTGTACTTCTACCAGACACTAAAGATAAAAAATATACCTCAAAATAATTGATAAAATAATATTTACATTAATATATTATAATTTTTTTTACCTAATCCTTTCATTTCCTCCATAAAGTTGTCTAAAGTAAGAAAAAAGACAACTGAAGCTAAAACAAACAAAAACTAAACCAAAATTGACTGTAAACTAAACCAAAAGTATAAACTAAAATAAACTTTAAATCTTAGTATCTGTACCTCAGAAGACAAAGGTTGATTGTTCAGAAATGGTTTTTCACTTTTTTTAATTTTTTATTTTTAATTTTTTTCAAAAATATATTTAATGTGCCTCAAGAAAAATTAAATAAAACACGAAAAAATAACAAATTTAACCATCAAGAATAAGACAATAAAGACTAATTATTTTACTATTTTTTCTCTCCTGGACAATTTCTACAGTGTGAAAACTGACCTTGGACTTTTGAGGTACAGATATAAATACTTCATTTACTTAACTTACTAATCATAATCATGTAATTTATACTTAGTTTTTTTTCCAACTCTCCTAAAAGAAAAAATAAAGCTTAAGTACTTGAAGTTTTAAAATTCCAGTTACAGTACAAATAAACAAATTCCTGTTAACAAATATCTAATAGCAAAAAACACTGACTTAATTCTTCCTTGACTTCGGTATCTAAATAATCAAAGCACTTAAATGTATAGACGGTAAAATATCTACTTAACTTTTTAAAAATAAACTCATTTAACTAATGTAATTAATACCATTATTAGCTCTTTCTTTATCAACTAAAGAAAATAAATCTTAATTAAACTTACTTGATATAATATAATAAAAAGCTTTCTTATTGAGAACTTTAAATTTCTTCTCTTTATTACTGACAATTTTAAGTAGGACCTAAGTTCTTAGGCTTATTGTAAAAACTATAAAAACCTACTATTTTACTTTAAAGTCAACAACGTTTTTTTAAAAAACATTTTAGTTACTTTTTAAAAAAATAAATCCTTTAAAACTTACTATCTCTCTCTACATTGTTGCCAACTAAACAGAAAAATAAACAATTGATAGTGAATTTTCACTATGGTAGTAGGTTAAGTAGATTAAATCGATCTTTGATCTATTCAATCGGCTCTAACTGTTTACAACCTTATCATTAAACTATAACTATTTTCTACAACCTGGTGTAATTTAACATAGATATTTTTTAATTATAAAATATTTAAGATTATAAGATTTTAAAAATTTAACATAGATATTTTTTAATTATAAAATATTTAAGAATATAAGATTTTAAAAACCTGAAATTTTAAACCTACTTCAAAAAAAAAAACACATTAAAAAGTTTTTTTTTTTCCTTTTTAAAACTTACTTTCTTCAATTATACTGTTGTCATCTAAACAGAAACGCAAACAAATATTGAATTCGATTCTTTCTTAAACTTTAATTACTTCAATATTAAAATAATTATTTAATCTTTCTGGATTGAATTAATTTACATAGATTTTCGTCTAAACCAATTTATTATTGTAAAGTTAATTTAAATCAACAAACATAAACGAACTGCAATTTGTAACATTTCATTATAACAAAAGGGAACAAAACTTACTTCTTAGTAATTCAGCGACTAAAAATAAACATATCTTTAAGAACTAACTACCTAACATGATACGAATCAACAAAGTAACATGACACACATCAAAATAAATACAAACCTTCATCGACGATTTGGGACATTCTATCAATTCGATATAAAAATAAAAAGAAATATAAGAAACAAATTTAATATAAAAATAGACATATTAAAATATAAAAAAAAAAAATGTAAACGATTTAAGTGATAAAAGAATATGTAAAATCAAGATGACCGTGTTGTCATTACAATAACAATTTATAAAATGCTCTCCTTTCTTCTCAGCTTTTACAATTTATATATGTTTTCCAAATTCATTGTGTACAATGAATATTCATTGTGTACAATGAAAATTCATTGTGTACAATGAATTTCTTTACAATAAATATATGATAAGATGTAATAGAACAGATATAATAGAAACGTGCTTTTTTAAATAACTGGAAATTCCAATCTCAAAATTCCAGAACAGAAGAAAAACTAACAGCGTACAAACAAAACCTGTCCTTCACTAAGCGTAACAAAACAACCAAGAGTAACTAAAAAGTAAAAGCGCATTTAACTTTAGCATTACATTATTTCAAATTACATTACGATTAGCATATTCAATTAATTACATTGTGTTTAGCAATTTTAATCAATGCCTAAAATAACTCATCAATGCGTCTAACTCATTACGCAAATAATTAGTTTATTTACTAATATGTGCAGTAAACATATCTGGACATGAGAGCCAATTTGTGTTAACTCCATTTTTTGTGAATGAGTAAAATACAAATTTGATATTTATGTCGCATATTCCGTCTGGGCCATATTGCTTTCTAATCGTTGTTTATTGCGGTTTAATAGGAAACCACAATCGATTAAGTCTTAAATCCCTTTTATGAGCCAAAAAATCTTAAAATAGTATTTTTACTGTACTATCACATTTAGCTTCCAAAATGTTTCAAATTGGCTTTAAAGGTTACGTAACGTAGCCTTTATAGCCAATTTGAAACATTTTTGGAAGCTAAATGTGATAGAACAGTAAAAATAGTTTTTAACCTGACATACTTTTATGTCTGTTAACCAAGCTGACCGCACCCGGGTCTTGTTAAGTCTGTTCAACAGACCATTTTTATATTGTGGCCTCTTTGTTTCAATAGTTTTTGGTAAACGGTAATTTGCTACCATTTACTAAAAATTCCTTTTGTTACTCGAAATTTAATTCTCTTAAATATTTTGACACTAATAAAGGACCTCCCTTCCCCGTTTTTGCTTTTATGGTGGCCAGGAGAATAGTTATTTTTATTAAGAGAAATGAAGTTTTTGATGAAGACCTTTTACCAAAATAATAAAATGTAAAACAATGATTTCCATGTAAAAGAGTTTTTCTTTTTAATATATATAAAAATTTAGTATATATAAGAATTTAACATATATAAGAATTTTTTCTTTCCTCAAAAGTGTTGCAAATGCAAACTAAGCTAATTAATTAGTTTAACACCTTATAAAATTTAAGTAACTCGATATTTGACAAATGCGCAAAACTACCATATTCATGTTTTTAAAGGTTTTTAGTTGCGACCCCCCGTTTAAAAGGATCCCCTAAATTAGGTACAACAAATTATTAGAGATAAAATAGAGAAAATTTTAAAATAATTGAACTAATTGCATATATTTATATCATTTTAACTGACAAAAGTTTACAATAAAAAGAAATCAGCGTCAATCGTAAATCTTAAAGAAAAAAAAAAAAAAAGGAATTATGATACCATAATTACACAAAAAAAAAAAAAACACCACATAAAAACTGAAAATCAATTTACCTATTTATAGTAACCTATTTTGAAATAACAGTTCATGTTAAACATGAAAATGTAACTATAAAATCTGTTTCGAAGTACAAAAGGATTAACAATTCTAAAAAAAAAAAAAAAAAAAAAAAAAATCAAATTAAGATATAAGTTGCATTTTTGGCATAATGATGCCTTGGCTTTTAGTAAATGAACAAAAGCAGTAAGTTCCAATAATGAAACTACCTATTATTCATTTTTAACAATAGACACCAACGTAAAGGTAAGCCAAGTAGTCTATCAACACAAAACAGCACAACAATAACACATAACAATAGAATATTTACACCCTTGATCCTAAAATACAGCGAAAATAACAAACCAAATTAAAATATGAAAGGCAAAATTAGAAAACCAATTTAAAGTTAACTATATATTTATCTTTTTACTCAACATATAACTACATAAAAGTATATTTGTTTTTACGTTCAATATTAGTAATTCAATTACTTCAAATTTAGGACATTAAAACACCCTAGATTTAAAGATCAAGGTTGCATACTCTCTCATACACATTACGCTAAACATTAACAGACATTATTATGTGTTTCCAGAATAATTAAAAAAGTCTAGACAACACCTAGCTCTAAAGCAATAACACCGCCTGGCACTAAATGCTGCCAAGTCACACCTCTGCTATAAGTACACCGCTTGGCTGGCAAGATTATCAATCTTGCTCAACATAATGCCAAGTCACACCACTTTGAAAACATGGAAACAACATAATTTAAACATATATACGACTATAAACAAATATGGTGGTATATAACACATATAAACACATTTTATAACAATATTAAATGACAGATATATTTATCAAAAACTATGAAAAAAAATATTAAAATAATAAATAAAGTTATACATACAAAATATGCTCACAACCTACAAACAGTAAATTTTCGAAATGAAAATCTAAAGACTATAAATTAAGAACATTAGAAAATATAACATTATTTGTGTAACAATTTTCACCTACCATACCTTGAATGAGATGTTTATCAATTTTGAAAAACAAACTATTAAATGCTCTAGTTCTTGAACATGCAACATATAGTTGACCATGAGAGAAACACGGTTTTTTGAGATATACCCCAACTCTATCAAATGTTTGACCTTGACTTTTGTTAATTGTCATTGAATAAGCCAATCTGACAGGAAACTGACGACGTTTTAGAACAAAGGGTAAATTAGAATCTGATGGAGCCAATTGAATTCGAGGAACAAAAACCCGTTTACCACCAGAAACACCTGTCAAAACCTCTGCATCAATATAATTATTTTGAAGAGCACAAACTTTCATTCGAGTACCATTGCATAACCCAGCTTTGAGATCTAAATTTCTAAGTAGCATAATTACACAACCAATTTTCAATTTTAAACAATGAGGTGGCATACCTGAAGGAGTTAAGCTGTTCAAAAACTCAACAGGAAAGTTATTTCTTTCATTAGAGTCATCAGTATCAATTTGATCAGCACTTAAATAAATTTTGACCTCACCCGGCAGACATTCAAGCACTTCTTCATTGATTGATAATGAATCAAATTTGGTTGGTGTTAAAATCACACGTTTAGAATAATCATTTTGATCAGCATCTCCAAAAATCTTTTCAACAATCGATTCATTTTCTCTAATAATGCACTGATTTGGTATTTCAATGCATCCTTTAAAAGGATCCTCTTCTTTGACAGGTATTGTTCCATTCCCAAGTTTTAATAGCCATTGGGAAAATTCACCTTCCCCATCTTGTACTCTCATATTTTCAGTTAATGCAAACTTCTGCACCCATTGCCAATGCAAAGAACATTTTATACACGATTCCACTATTTCAGCTGGTTGTCCTCTTTTCACAACAGGCAGAATTTGCCTAAAGTCACCACCAAAAAGAATGATTTTTCCTCCGAACGGATAGTTGTTGTTGCAAATATCTTTTAACAACCTATCAATTGCATTTAAGGCATGTTTAGGTATCATGGATGTTTCATCAAGCAAAAACAAACTAACTTGTCTTAAAAATCCCCGTGCATAGAGTTAGGAGTTACATTACATGTGCTATTATCTAATATTGGAACAGGAAGTTTGAATAAGCCATGCAATGTAGATCCATTTGAATGAAGAGTTGCTGCTATGCCAGTCCATGCAGCTGTAGCAGATTTAAAGCCCCTACTTATGGTTTCAGCAATCAAATAATTATAAGTAAAGGTTTTTCCACTACCAGCTGGTCCATCCATGAAAAACAATCTAGAATGTTGATTTTCTACACTTGGTTGCTCATTCAGTGCAGCAAAAATAGCATTACATACATTTAATTGATTGACATTAAGCAACAGTCTCATTCGATTGGCTTCGTCAATAGATTGTTGAACATTTTCATTAAAATTTTCTAGATTTAAGCCTATAAACTCATCAATAACAGGCAGATTGTAATCAGCCAGCGTTTTACCACTTTGATTAATAATCTTCTCAATTTGATGAAGAGTAGCTTGTTCAGCTATTAGAAGTGGGACTGAGCGGTGAATGAAATCTTCCATCATAAAAGTTTTGTATGTATTCCAGAGATGTAAAGGATTGTCAGGTTCACAAAAGGTCAAAATAATTGAAAACAACTGTCTAATTTGCTTTGGCATATGTGTTAAAACCGCCTCAGAAAGAGTATTCTGCCATTCAGTGTCATCTTGCAACAAACCTTTCAAAACACATGCTTCACGAAACGTTTCAAGGACAATAACATTAACAGTACGCACATCCTCCCAAGATGTTGCTCCTTTTACTTGCAAAAGTAACAGTCTAAGAAAAAACAATTCTCCAGTTGGATTAACTTTACACATTCTTACTATCACCTTATCACCACCCCTTTGTCTAATCTTCCATTTACAATGTTTATCATCAAATACAAAGTGATAAGGAATGTCTATATACGAATAGCAATGTGCTCTTTCATTTTCAGTATTTAACTTAAACCATGCTGTTTGGTGCGTATCACGTTGAGCTGCACGATCTAAAGCCATTTGTTCTGCTCCTTCTCTAAAATACACTAACTGATTTTCAGGTAGATGAACTTTAAGGCGTATAATAGTGTGTGACATATGACTTATTGGATACTCAAAAATTCGCCACAATGCTTCAGGTGCACTAACATAACGACAATCTAAAAAAGTGTTTACTTTATCATGATTAATTTGTTCACTTATTAAAATATTGGCACAGTCGTGACCCTTGTATATGTATTTGTACAAATATTTAACAGCCTTAACAGACATGCAAGCTTCAACATTAACGTGAGCTTGATATTTCTTTGATAACCATGGATTGTAAGGTACCACCCAGCGGTTATCTACATTGTTACCTTTAATATTTATAACCAAACCATTATCACGACGTCTATATCGCGGATAACCATTATGAACTGCTACTGTGTTAGCATTAAATTCTTTAGGATAGTTTTTGCTGCACACCCCATCTTTCATGCAGGGAGAATTTGGATTCAGTATGCCACATGGACCGTGAATCATGCAAGTTTTAACAACGTCATAAAGGTCTCGATTAACAATCGGATCTGGAATTTCAGCAGATATTAAATTATTGATATCATGTGCTGTTTCAAGCTTATCATCATTTGCAAAGTGAAATAAAATATGAACATGTGGCAAACCACGCTTTTGAAACTCAATAACCTGAACATGTGTTACAACTTTCCCTAATACACCATGCTTAAAAATGTCATTAAGAAGGTTATTTAATTTGAGTTTAAATACTTGTATAACCAAGTCAGGTCTATCATTTACTGTCTGACCTGGATATAAATTTTCAGTTATCTCGCGCCATTTTGGGTTGCAAGTGAAAGTAATAAAAAGATCTGGTTTACCATACTTTTTAATTATAGCCATAGCATCTTCAAAGTTTTCTTTTAAAGCTCTAGGACTTCCTACATAAGTTGATGGCAAAACTACAACACGCCCTGGTCTAACATTATGATCATTTCCGAGGTTGTTTACATGGTCGTGTAAGACATCATACTGCTCGCTTCTCAGTTTGTTTTGGTTATTTCTGATGAAAGCAAGGCGCTGGCCTTCAATCTTAACATACGCATCAACAGCATATTGCTGAAACAGTTTTTTGCCATAAAAGAGTGAAGAAAAAAATTGTCTAACTGAAAGTTTATAATTGTAATACTGAGATAATGTAACATGATTTCTAACCAATGTAGCACGCTCAGGGTTGTGAACCAATTGATTATGCCAACCAGCATCACCCCTCGGAAAAAATAGAGGATAAACCATAGGATCTAAGTTGGCAGACAAACTTGATATAGTTTTAAGAGGATGACCTCTTGGGTAAATAACAACTTCCCTGGAAGCAGGTGGTGCACCATCTTCACCAACAAATTCAAGTGCAACTTCGTTATGTGAAGGGAGATTATAGCGACGTCTATCTTGCCCTTCAAGTAAAGACATTTTTACAACTGACACTGAGCGCCCTTATAGAGCTGCTCGACGAACTTCTTCATCTTCCACTTCAGCCATGTTTTTAAATGCAAGAGCAAATGGGTTCTCTTCACTAATAATAGTTTGCAATCGCAACATTAAATCATTTAAGCAAAGATCATTACCACGTTGTTGCATTCTAAAATTTACTGCTGCAAGTGGATCATAGATGTATAGTTGACAATATGTTGGCAGAACATCTTGATTTGGTCTTAGATTACCTATACGATGAAAAACTTGACCACATATTCTAAAACATGGCGGCCCATGGTTCATGGGTTGAACTACATTAGCTTCAAATGAAGCAAAAGAAAGACAGGCATTATAATTTCTAATATATTTCAAAAAATTCAGATTGGCATTTCTATCTGCATAGTTTCCTTTAAATAAATCTTCTAAATCTTGTGGAAATGATGAAGGTTGCGACAAAACTACCTTTCCATTATGGCAACATAAAAAATGTGTTTCATCAGGAAATTTCTTAGCACCACAATGCTGACAAACATAATTCATTTCTCCTAAATAATTATAATCTGGAATAGTATTGCTTCTTGCTATACAATACATTCTTTCGTATCTAGCAGCATTTCTAGCATTTTGTCGATTATTAATTTCATCTCGCCTAAGTCTATCTCTTTCATTTCTGCGACAATTAACTTGCCTATTAACATTTCCATTTTCTAAACTAATATCTGCTTCTAGCCTAATATCATCCATTTAAACTTCACTTTCAATTGAAAGTTATACGAATCAGAAAAGAAACGAATCTTGAAGATCGCGATCTTTCCTATATAATTTCCTTTCTACTCTAAATAACACACACAAATAATTTTTAAATATAACAGACTGTCATTTAAATTAAATTATACAATAATCTTATGACTATAAAAAATATATATATATCAGCTGGGAGATGTTTGAAAAAAAATTAGCTTAGCAAATAATTAAAAAAATTATTAAAAACATGCAATTCTAATAATAAACATACTGCTAACAAAGAAAAATTAAAAAAAAACAAAAAAAAAAAACATTGTAAACCCTTTTTTGCAAATTTAAACATTATTTCTTCAAAAAAAATTATTAGCAAACATTTTTTAAAAATTCACAAAACTCTACAATATTTTGTTCTTCTATACCACATAAATACATCATCTGATAAATCTAAAATAAAAAAATGTAATGAATAAGTAAATAAATAAGAAAAACATTACATACAAAAAATGAAAATCCATGAACCTTATAGAGAAAAGCTGTAATGATTTACCAGAGGAGTTGTAGAATATTAACATTTTATGTGAGCTTTTACAAAATAATTCATGCTGGAACATCATGATTCCACAATATTTATAGCAAAATCATGAAGTAAACAGCGCTAAAGACAAAAAATCAAATTGAGATAAATCAAATTGTATATATGGCAAAATAATTTGTATTGACTTTTAGGTTATTGATTTTTAATAAAACTACCTATCCATTTTTAACAATAGACACCAACATGAAGATAAGCCAAATGTCTACTAACTCAAAAGATAACAAAAAAACATTACAGCAACAGCACACAACAATAGCACACACCATAAGTTAATATAATATGTATCTATAATATAACTTAAGTAAGATAACATTCATATATAACAAAACATAAGTAACAACATTACACAAAATGTTATTAAAATACATTATTATGTATATTTAGCATAATTAATAACAAAGGCTTGAAAACAGCTAGACCTTAAGCAGTAACAGTTTGACACTAAACACTATCATGTAACCCTGTGTTAAAAGTACATCACTTGGCTGTCAAAGTTGACAAACCTTGCTCTACACGTTTACCAAGTCATAGCACTTTGAAAACACAGAAACAACATAATATAAACATATGTACCAACTATAAACTCAATAAATGTGTTTAAATATATATATAAGGTTAAATGTATACCTTATATCCATATTTAAACACATTTTTAAAACAATTATATAACACATATTAACACATACACAAACAATAAAAAAAACACTTTACATTATTATAAAAACACGTTGATAAAACAACTATAAAGCACTTATTACCACATACACATACACATCAAAAAAACATATGCAAACAATAAACATGTGCAAACAAAAATTTTAAAAATGACGCAATAAAATTTAAAAAGATCAAAGTAAACAAAATATATATGTACAAACAGCACTCTTTACCTTCTTTTTTTTTCATAAGAACTGTAATCCTCATAACAAAATTTAACCTTTACATACAATAACATGCGGCATGCCATGTCAGTGTTGGCACAAAATTTTATTTTATTTTTCTAGATTTTCTAAAAAAGAACAAAAATAGTTAATAGCATCACAGAAATTTCATAGTAGTAATAACCATTTCATGGAAATAGCATTAGTATAACTTTAAATAACATCCATACCCCTATTTTCCTTCTAAAAAATAACATAACAAAAATAAAACTGCTCAAAGAAAAACTAAAACAAACAAAATATAAACGATTGAAAAAAATTAAAATCCTTTCTACTTTATCTAATAAAAATTTAAATCCTTTCTACTTTATCTAATAAAAATTTAAATCCATTCTACTTTATCTAATAAAAATTTAAATCCATTCTACTTTATCTAATAAAAATTTAAATCCTTTCTACTTTATCTAATAAAAATTAAAATCCTTTCTACTTTATCTAATAAAAATGTATATATAACTATTTTATATACTTACTTCAATTATAATATGATCTTAACGATTATCGTTTATCTTAATATGATTCTTTATGTAATATATCTAAACTAATAATTAAATTCCAAAAGGAAAAAAGTTTCAACCCGCTCAAGAGATCTTTCTCCGATAGCCGCGTGCATTTAGAGAACGCGCTTTTTCAAAGCCTAGTAACTAATGACGAAACGAAGTTAAACATTAAACGTTAAACGTTAAACGTTAAACGTTTCTGTGCTAATTATATTAAGATAACAATTGAACACATACAAATAAATATATATTAAATAAAAATAAAGATTTCTTCTTACCCAATAAAATCTTTTTCTTCTTCAAGTTTTCCACTGAAATAACCAGCTCTTTTTTAACAGCTGTAAAAATCAGGATCTCTTAGAAATTTCATTCTTAAAATTCTAGTAAAATAAAAATGAACATTTACAAAAATAACTTAAAATAACTGAAAGTATAAGTTCTAAGCATATTACTACTAACCAGTGCAATGAAGTGTTCCTTCACTCACTTTATGTAAGAATCCGTCTGACAGATGAACATCGATTGAATGTCAATGAAGACCCTGAAAACTAAAATTAAAAAGAAAAAATTAATGAAGCTGTTTATTTTAACAATAGGTTAATGTGCATTTTATTGCATATACATACATATATATACACATATAGTTATAGTGCATTCAAAAAATGAGGAGAGTGACCATTGACAAAATAATTTAATGAATATAATACAAGTATCAATAAATTACAACCTTAAAAGTTATAAATTACAATCTTTAACTTAAATTCATGACTACATTGTAGTGTACATATATATACTAAAAATACCAAAGTAACTCAAAAATCTAATGCAAGTAAAATACGAAATCGAAAACAATTTATTAAACATTTATGGGAATCATTTCTATGCCAATTACATTTACCAAATGTAATTTCTCCAATCAGCAGCTATTGAATGCATAAATATAGACAATGTTGTTATAAAATTGTTATTATAAGAAAGAAATTTACTTAAGACACAAGTAAAATTAACCTAAATAAGTTAAATATTTCAATTACTACCTCATATAAAACTATGTATGAAATAAGCATATTAATTTTGTCAGTAATAATGTAAGAAAATAGACTTAGTACAGATTTCAACAAATTAAATTATAACAAGTGAAGTAAGGGTGAAACAACAAAACCATCATCAACTTGTTGAATACACTTTTGAGAATTCTGTCATCTAAAATTGCAATGTGTTTAACTTTATCTAAGTGTGATACTAAATGTGATTCTTAACAGACTGGAATCACACAGGTTTTTTAAAATTAAAACCTTGCAAAAGACACAAAACTGGCCAAAATGATGTTTTGCTACTTTTAAACAAAGGTAAACCATCGATATTCAACTGCCCATAAGGAGCTAAAAATTTTGCAATTTTATCATAAACATGATTTAATATTTGTTAAACTAATTGCTGAACCAAAATAAAAATAATCACCACCTGCTCGATATGCAACTATAACATTGTGTTGAGTTTTTTAAATAGACAAATCAGGATGAAACAGACAGAGAATACACAGTAAAGATGACAAAGCAGTCAGATTAACAGTAAACTGAACAGCCCAATCAGCTAATAGGGTAGTCAAATCTAATGAGAATGTTTCATCATTACCATTACTAAAATTTAAATATGACCAAGTTTAGTTTCAACATTAACATTGTTATCTGAAAATATATTAACAACAGTTCCAAAAACTGAATCATTATTATCTACAACTTTTTCACTTATAGCAGGAAAGTTGCCTTTTGTAGATATGTATGAGGGGGTAACAGTTATCTCACCAAATGAGTTTTGTAGATTAAATATTTCACAACTGATATCTTCATTAAATATTTGTTGCAAGCTTTTTAAAATAACTCTAACTATATATGTAACAGGAACAATACATTATCCCAAAATTAAGATAGAAAAATATATAAAGATTTAATATGGATGGTTCACTCTTATATTGAATTGCTAAAATGAGAAAAGTGACAATTGACAAAGTCATTTCATGATTATAATGTAAATGACAATAGATTACAACCAAGATCACTTAAAATGAGTTTAAAACTAATTTAAATTAAATAAGATTATTTTAATGACAAGTAATAATAAAGGAGCATACAATAATAAAAACAAAGATAAATTAATAACAACAAAAACAACAAAAATAAAAACATAATAACAATATATATATTTTTATTATCTTTTCTTTGTTGTTTTTATGCTTTTATTTTGTGATCATATATATATATATATATATATATATATATATATATATATATATATATATATATATATATATATATATATATATCTATATATATATAAGTAGTATATATTTACGGGTTCTAGGACATTGATACCCTTATATATTGGGGGTTCACTTTTTTTTTTAAGATGGCGGGTTTTTAAAATTCTTATAAGTGTTAATGTTTTTCAAAAAGAAGAAGTATAAAAATAATCTTGTTATTTCTATATTTTTTAAGATAATGTTGTTTTTTAAATTCTTATCAAGCATAATATATTTCCAAGATGTCGTCTTTTTATTTTTCTAAGTTCCTTTTTATTCAAAAAAAAAAATTTTCTTACCGTCCATGTAATCTTGTTTTGTAGTGTCCAAGGGCCAAGGTTCTGTGAGTGCTATCATTCAATAGGATCCTTTTGTTGTCGTTAGCGCTGAGTGCGGCTTTGTTGATATCTTCGGTGTACATAATGTGAAGATGAGAGCGGATAACGTTCATGGTTGTAAGCTTTTCTTCTCCATTTATTAAGCAGTCGTAGTAATGTTGATGTTTGATGTGATTTTCAACGACTTTCTTTTTGACTCCTTTGCATTTTTTGTTTTCTTCATTTTCTTTAGAGATGTAGTAAGAGTAGAACTTAGGTCTAAGTCCAACAAATTGTGTGATTTGTTTTCCACCGGTTTCATCCTTGAACATGCCAAAGGTCTTTTTATTTTCACCCACTTTAAACCCAACGTTTTCAATAGCAGGATGGTTATTAGGAAAGTCGCTAGTGTCAAATTTTTCAAGTACGTCATCGGCAATGTCTTCGTAAAAATCTTTCGTTTCGATTTCGTAAAAGAGCGAGTCGGTGTCGGTCATGAGCAATTTTACACGATCAGCGTATTTAAGTTTGATGTAATCATAGTGGTGTTCAAACATTAAAACTTTGCTAATGTCGAGGATGCTCATTCCTAAGTAAACAGGTTTGTTGTAAACCAACTTTTTTCTTTTCATGTGAACCGCGATTAATTTTTCATCAAAAATGGTGAAGCTTTCGAATTGAGGTTTTTTGGATAATTTTAGAGCTTCTTTTTCTGTGGTGACAAGTCTAACGTCAACATGATTTTCGATGTTTTCCATGGTTTTCCCAAAAACAGAGTTGTTCATGAGTTTGAAAAATTCCTTATCAGATTCGTTGGGGGCATCTTTTCTTTTATCTGTGTTGAAACTGATTTATGGTTCCATCCAAGGTTCTTCTCTAAAGGTGAAACCTCGATGAAATTTGGTGATGGTTAAACCTAATCGTTCATAAAGTTTTAAGTTTTCATGATGGATGACGTATTTTATTTTGTTGTTTAAATTGGGAATGAGTTTGTTTACTTTTCCAATGGTTAATCTTTCAGGAGCCAAAGGGTACTCGTTGTGTAAATCATGAAGGTGATCAGGGTAATCTAAATCAACCTCAAGAATGCACGGCATGTGTCGCCAATTTTTAAGCTCTTCATCAGTCATCCATCTGAATTCACCAACGGGAAGAGGTTTGCTCATAGCCCATCCGTATAAATTGTTGGCGTCTAAATACTGAAGGAATTTGGATGGTTTTGAAGCATCATAGTTGTCCATGTATTTGTTATTGGCATTTCCAAGTCGGTTCGAGATCATGCTAATCCCACCGCGTATTCTTTTTTGAGTCAAGCGAAGCATATCAGGATCGCTAAAAAGTTCTATTTTAGCTTTAGTCTTTTTAAAGCAAGCTTCCATACCGAGTCCAGGGCAGGTGTAATACCAGGCAGGATCTTGTTCGTAATATTTCAAGCACACGTCTCTAAAATTTTCAATAACATCTGTCAAAATCAACACATCTGAGATGTTGTACAGCTCATGGTAATCTTTAAACGTTTTGCATTCAAATACGTCCCAAACGTTTTGAGCATGTGCATAGTCTTTATCTGTTGCTAGTTCATCTTTCAGTTTGGAATGGAATGCTTCAATAAGAGGTAATTGCGTTTCGGAAAACTTTTCAATAGATTCCACCCAATCATAAGGGTAAATGCCTTTTTTTCTTATCAAGTTGAACTTTTTATCTTCAGGAAAATATTTTCTAACGTTTTTGCATTGTTCATAGGTTAGATTTTTAGTTAGTTTGTTTAAACCGAAGGGTAAGAATCTGTAGCTGTCAAGAAACCTCATTTCTTTCATTACTTTTTTTGGTTTTCCAGTTTCCTCATCAATATATTCTCTAACTTTGATGCTTTTGAGAAGCTGATGTACTTTTCTTCATTGTTGGGTATGCATTTTAATTTTCCGTCTTTTTCACATAATCTTTTGATGAACAAATGGCTGTCGTAACTGGATAAGTTGTGTAAAAAAATGGGTATGAAACTTGGGATTTGATAATCTATGTTGCATTGGTTATGAGCAGCTCCACGGTACTTTCCAGTCAAATGACAGTAATCCCACACTTTATCACCGTTGAGATCTTTTTTGCAAATGTGGCATTCGGTTGCATCTTTAAACTTCTTTTCATCTTCATCAGTAACCTTTTTATTTTTCTTCCAGTGTTTTTGCCGTAAATCGCTATCGTTCCAAATTTTTTTAAGATCTTCTTCAAGCATGGTGACAAACTTTTGAGCCACGTCGTCCTCTTCGCTTTCTGCTGTGTACATGACTGGTTTTTCTTTATAAATGGTTTCGTCAAAGCATTTGATGTAATAGCTGAAGGAGCTTGGAACATGCTTTTGATATTTTTTGGTATATGACTGTTTTGAGTCAGGGGTGCAAGTGTTAACAGGTTTGACGAAACTTTCAAAGTCTGCATTTACCACAAACGGAACTCTCATGGACATGTTGTAGTTTTTAAACTGAACGGTTGTCCCTTCTTTAGGAAGTTGAATTCGAACCGAGATGTGTTTATAGCAGTCTTCTTGATGTTTTTGAAGCTTTTCTTCTTGAGCATAAGCTTGCATACAATTTCTGCAAATATGTTGTTTTCTTTTTCCTTTTGTTACTGAAGAACCAACCAGTCGACCTAAGTTTTTAATTACGCAGTAATGGTTAGTGTCTTTGTTTGAAATGAGCAGCAAATCAACATTATGCTTTCGATCTAAAATTTTGGATATTCGTAAAGGATGAATTATTTTTTCTTCGTACCCAAAGACATTGATGCTAATATCTGGACTATTCGCTTCAAACTTGTTGATATCTTGAGTAAGAGAAACAGGAAATTCCATTCCATTCCAATTGAGTTCTTCTGATTTTTTAATAAGATCATTGTCAATTCTTTCGTTGTCTCTATTTTTCAGATTCAGTGCCCTGGTGACACTCCACATAAAGCATTTATTATCATCGTTTTCCATGTTGATGATCGCCTTTTTACTTTTTAAGCTAGGAGACAGCTCTATGTAGGAAGAACCGCTGAAAGGTATCCAGTCAATCATGTTAACTTCTACTCTTAAAATTTTGTTGACTCTCCAATTGGGTCCTTCCTTGTTGTAATTGGTCATGTTTTCAAGAATTCTTTCTTTCCATGTTTCAAAGCTTTCTCTTTTGTCTGTTGATTCGAGAACAATTTCATATATAGACAGTAAGACCACAGTGCGAAGATTTTCTTCTCCAGTAGCAATATTCACACGCGTCATTTCGCAGATTAAAACAAGGTTCGCTTTTGTGTTTTTTTTAATGATTTTGATCGCGGCCTCTTTGACCATGCTTAAAAAGGCGTCAGGGTCTTCGTATCGAACAGAGGGGGTGTAAGACAATTGCTCAGTGACGTGATTTATCGCATGATTAGTCAATACAAACTTAACAGGTGCAGCGATGTAATCGGGAGCACCAAATACAAGACCTTTGAGAGAATTGATTGTTTTTTCCACTTTATTTTTTACGCTGCTCACTGCATTTTTCACCGTAGTTGGAACGTATGGATCAACGAGAGCATTTAGTTGGTTAAAACCGTTTGAGACAGCCGTTGTTATTCTTGAAAACCATCTTGGTGCAGGAACAGGTTTAGGTACAATGACGTTTGTTGAATCGGCAACAGGTGTGTCAAGGATGGACGATTCGGCTCTTGTTACTCGATTTTGCAAGCGAGCAGGGCCAAACGAAATCAAGTCATTAGAAACGGGTCTTGCAGCAGGCACAGGTTTTGGAGCAGGTCTAACAACAAACCGTACTTTTTCAGGTTTCACAGAAACTTTAACAGGTGGACGAACAATTCTGACTACGGTAGGTCTTTTATTAACAGGACCATGTCCAATGACAGGTTTTGTATTATTTATAGCTTCAATGAGCTCGGCTTTTCTCAGTCTTGAGATGCCTTTGAGGTCTAAGCCTCTAGCCATCTCTTTTAATTCTTTCATATTCATTCTATCCATTTTATATAAGAGAAAAAAATCTTTAACTCATTTTCAATTTTTGGTAAGAATTTAAATTTTCAGCAAATTTAAATTAATTATTATGGCGTAATCACTTCTATTTGATAACCGTGTCTATCGTCAAAGTATTTCCAGTAGTGACCCGTTTCTTTTCTTAATTGGTAATGAGAATGATATTCAGTCACTTCCCCTGTTTTAACATGGGTTATTTTATAAGTGAAAGAATGATTTCTAATTTCAACAAGTCTTTTCTATTTAGAATCAACAGGTTTTTTCTCTTTTTGTTTACGTATTCTCGGTCTCCCCACGGATCTTTTTTCTCTCGCATCCTCCATTAAACCATCTTTATTGATCAAATGGTTTTCAATCGCAATCAGTGTCAAAGTTATTTTATTATCAGACGTTTTGGTAACACCATTTTTAACCAGCAAATCTTTCAATGACTTTTTTGTGTATAGCATCTTTTTTAATTGTCAAAATTTATTTATCTTGAATTCAATTTTTTTTCAATTCTTCAAAAAGAATTAAAAAATTAATCACGAAGAAGCCAACTTCTTGTTACTTGATCGCTAGGATTAGAATTTGAAGATCCATATGATCCACGTTTTGGAGTATCAAAAATAAAATCTATTCCAGGCTTTTCATGGTTTAAAATTGCATTATCAAAGAGTTCAAAAAGTGTGTTTTTTTCACTTCTAATTTCTGATACTTTACAGTCATCCCAATTAAAGAACATATTTCGAATTTCCCTAATTTTTTCTATTGACATGCTTCGAATCATTTCATTAAAAGATTCTCTAGATTCCTTTGGAAGTTTTTAAGCGTCGTGAATGAATTTAAGCAAACTTTTTGGATTCATTGTAGGTGGAAAATCTTCTACATATTCAATGATTAGCTTGTCGCCCAATTCATCAAATACAATGGTTTCGTCAATAACCTCCATCTTTTTTATTCGTCGTAATTTATTCATCTCGAATTCAATTTTTTTCAATTCTTCAAAAAGAATTAAAAAGAACATTTACATTTTTCATTGCAGTACATTACAGAGCTTCGGCTATTGTGAGCTTTTACATTGGGATGCATTCGACACCAACGACCTAATTGTCTAGCGTAACAAATTTGTTGACCAGCGCTTAATTGACAACTTTTGAAAATGATATTAAATTGAGCGTTTAAAAAAGTAACCACTCGATCTGAATCCCACTGCTCAAAGTCTTGAGGTATAGTTTTTACCAAATTTTCCATCTTTATTTGAGATGAAATCTTTTAACTCGAATTCAATTTTTTGTATTTCCATCAAAAATTCAGAATTAAAATTATTTTCGGAGGATGGAGGAGAAAACATCATGAGGTCAATTTGAATGCTAATCCATTGTAGAGCGTGTTCGTCACTCATAAACATGTCTTCTTCTTCATCATATTTTTTAAAATATTCTGTTGGCATGCCTATTAATAAATCATTTAGATAATACAGACCTCCACAAAGAAGTCTTTTAATCTTGTACTCGTCTGTTTTACATATTTGATCCTTAGGAATTTTCATTAATTTCATGATCGTCTGACTTCTGTGAAAGGAAAGGTCTTGAAACATTTCGTGAATTGGCGTGTATTTATTTTTAAGCTCATCTTTCATCAACGGCTTACTCAAATTTGCAAAAACACTACATTTGAGATTGAAAATCTTACTAAACATTTTTTTTTGCTGTCTAGTTTCTTCAATGAGTTTATCAACTTCATTTTCTCCTTCCTTTTTCAACTCTCTCATTTTTTCCAATAACTCTTTTCTTCTTTCTGCCAAATTTTTTCTTTTCTCTTCCAACTCTTTTTCTATTTTAGCCAACGCTCTTGCTTCAGCTCGCTTTATTAGTTTTTCCTCACATGTCAAATTTTTTCTTCTTTCCTCACATGTCAAACTTTTTCTTCTTTCCTCTTCCAACTCCTCTTTTAACTTTATAGCTTCTTCAAAATCTTCTTCTTCCTCTGCCGTAGATATACACATTTTTAGATCATTTATTTTTTGTAACGACTCTCTTTTTGTAACCCTTTTCCATGGGAATAATATTTCCCTATTCTTTGTCAACTCTATTCTTCTTTTTGCCAAATTTTTTCTTTCCTCAGTTAACTCTCTTTTTTTCTCAATTAATTTGCAAAATTCATCTTTTGAAAATTTGCTTTGCATATTACCCATCTTTTTTATTCGTCATAATTTATTTTACTCGAATTCAATTTTTTTATTTTCAGCAAATTTTGGAAAATATTCGAATTTTTGGAGCATCGTATCCATTTTCAGATTTCCAGACATTTTTTTCTTTTCTTCCCAATCGCAGTCCAATTCAAGAATGCGTCTGTCGATCGCTCTCTGCTTTTCTTGCTTTTTCAAATTGCTCCACTCCCTATTGTGCTCTTTGATTTTTTTTCCCATTCGCGAAAAGTCATCTTCTTTTTCTTCCCACAAAATAGCGTAAAGCTCGTCTCTTTTTTCATCGCTGTACACTTTAGGAATTTTAAACGAGCCACTTTCAGCCTTGAACGCAAGAGCCTCGAGCTGCCTTTTTTTAGCCGCATCAGTCTCTCTTTTGCTACACTCCAGAAAAAACGGGTGAAACGTCATTTTTATTTGAAAATTTCTATTTTAAATCCTTTTTCATCCACTTTGCCGTTTCGCTTCTCAAAATAATTGTTGCCATGTCCCGTCTCTTTCATCGCTTTGTAAAGGGAACCGTATTCGATACCTTTTCCTGTTTCAGCGTGAGTCATTTTTACGGTCACGGGATTGTTTCGGATCAAACGGAGCCTCTCGTATTTAGAATCTATCGGCTTAACGTCCTCCATCATCGCGTTTTTATCGATCAAATGGTTTTCCAGCGCAATCATCGCCAAACCCATTTTGCTTTTCGACGTTTTGGAAACGCCGTTTTCGATAAGTAAATTTTTCAAATTCTTTTTCGTATAATTCATCCTTTTATTAAGGATCCAATTTATTTTTCTTTTAGTAAATAACGTTCATTTTGTTGCCGTCGGATTTGATGGATAGCAGTTTGTCTGAAATGACGATCGCAAAAGCTTGAGTGTCTCCAGGAACGTTTCCGTTAAAGGTAGCCTTAATTTGCACGTCCAACACGGTCGATTTTAACCTCTCAGCCTGCTTGCTCACGTCAAAACGGAAAAGAGGGCAAATGTACCTATAATTTTGAGCTGTCAAATTTGGTTGAGCGAGTATTTTGTGTACTCCAAAAATTTTGTGGAAAATCTTGCACGAGTCCCTGTAGATCCTCGAAAATTTGTTGTTGTTAAAATCCAAGTCGTAATCAACGGCTGGATATCTTTCGCTGTTTAAGGTCACATACATGTTTTTCAAATTGCAGTGGTCGAAAACGGATGGGTTTAAATCTTGACTACCATCTTTATTGGTCTGGAATCCAACAATGATGTATCTCGGTTGTTCACTGGCTGATCTAGAGCTCAACCTCCAACTGAACGTATTGGACACTGGAACGGCAATGGTATCGCACTGTCGAGATCTGAACATTAATGGAGCTTCCACTTTTGCCTCGAAAAGCTTGTATAGATTGTTGCTTGCCATAACAGATGGGCTGACATGAGGCATGAACAAAGATAATTTGCTCAAGGTTACTTTTCCTGCAGCTGTTGCCTCGCTCTTAAAAATTGCATCAGTGTCGCTTTTTCTTACAAGGGTCAAGGTGTGCTTGAATCCGTAAAGAACTTTTTCGTAATCATCGCAAAGATCAAATATGTGATTCAAAGGAATGCAAAATGAAAAGTGCCTTTATCCGCTGGCTTCTTAATGATGTAGTCTTGTCTTGTGCTAAAACCGCTGTTGTTTGCAAGATCGGCAAGGGCAGTGGTATCTCTTTGCCACAGCTGATTCATTCCTTCCGACACTTGGAACTCTACCGGATATTTCAGGAAACCCAGCATGGTGGTAGCTTGACCAGGTCTGTATACAGTTTCCATCTCTTGATGGAAACCGTACAACTGATAAGAAATCTGACTGAACAGGTGCAGCTGATAAGAAATCTGACTGAACAGGTGCAGCTGATAAGAAATCTGACTGAACAGGTGCAATCTCGACAACTGATAAGAAATCTGACTGAACAGGTGCATGATACCGTTGTTTGCAAGAGAAACCACATCCGCATCCGCATAGGAGGTCCCGTCTGCTTTTGTTAACCTTCCTTCGATCAAAAGGTAAGCCTCATAGGGATGCGTGAACAAATCTTGCTGCTCAATGTTAATTCTTATCTCACCGGGAGTGTTTAAATTGATACTGACCGGCTCATATTCGTGAAATTCATTTCTCTCAATGGAATCATCAACGATGACTTCTTCTGTAATGTTTAAAATATCTGCCATTTTTCTATACCAAAGAAAAAAAATTTCCACATGCCTCTGAAAAATAAATTTTTCATGGAATTTTAAGCCCTCTTCCCATCTTCACCAGGTCTTGAATCCGAATGGCGTTTTTCTTGGACAGAGAACCCCCAAGAGAAGAATAATAGCTGCTGACCTTTGGAGATGCCGCAGATGCAACCATTCCTGAAATAATGTCTTTGCTTTTTTGAGTAAGCGGAGCAACAACTTTTTTTGGATTCGGAGTTACTGTCTTGGCATACACCTTTTCTAGAGCCTTTTTACCTTGATCAATAGCCACATCTTTTGCAGTCACAATCGCCGAAGAAGCCAATTCTCTACCAGCAGATTTTGCAGCTGTAATCGCTTCTCTTCCCAACTCGCTTTTTGCAACTTTGCTAGCTAAAGTAGACGCCGCTCTCGATGCGCTAGACGCTGCTGCTCTTTTTAAAAAATTTCGAAACGTGTCCATGATTCCACTTCCTCCAAAAACGTGTTTCTTAACATATCTGTTTCTGTAAATGATCATTTTTTAAATACACGAAAAAAAAATTATTTCACCTCGATGACCTCCATCAACGATTTATATTCATCTTTATTAATCACTTTTTGCCTCAACAGCTCATCGCAAATGCTCACAGTTTCATTTCTCGATCCCGTATTGCCAGCACGACAAGCAGCCACGCTCAATTGAAGCTTTTCCACCAACGCATTCGGATCGCTAGGAAGAATGACGACTCCTGAGCCTTTTTTCTTCTCCTTGTATTTTCTTCTCATTAGATCCTTATACTCATTATATTTTTCAATCCCAATCTTATCTTTATCTTTTTCAAGTTTCTCCAGGGCTTTGCGATAATTCTGTTTTAACTGTTTCTTTTTATCTTCTTCAGCACGCATTTAATCAAGAAGTTGAAGATCGCGACTAGTAGGAACTGAAATATAATCTTCTTTACCAGTATCTTCAGCCACTAAAGAGCTCTTGTAAGATTTAAGCTCATTTTCAATATGGATGATGAATTGATTGTATTTTTCAATCTCTGAAGCTCTTGGTTTGTTATACCTCGCATCTGACTTTACAGCTTCACTATCTACTAAAATTTTCGAGTAATTAGCCACATCTTCTGCTGTCACGTACTTTGAAATGTTTGGATTGGTCGTAAGCTCCCAAAGACCTTTTGTTCCTTCATACTTTTCACCTCCAACAATCATATCGTTGCCTTCAAACATCACTCCCATTTTTCCAATCGTATATTGACCATCGCTTTTGCTCAATTCAAACTTGTTCTTAAAGCTTCTTTTAAATTTTGCTCTTGTCTCCAGATCAAACAAACTTTTTACGAATTGATCATTCTCAGGAAAAATAGAACCTGTTGATTCTAAAAAAGCCTCAGGCTCCTGCTCAGATTTAACCTCGTTTTTAACCTCGTTTTTAACCTCGGATTTAACCTCGGATTTTATCTTATTGAGCACCTTTTCGTTGCTTTGGATGATCGGCTTAAACAGCTTGCTCACATCCGTCTGAAAATCAGCATCTAAAATGTTGTCGTTGATGCTGTTTTGATAAATCCTTTTTCTTCTGTCATTAATTTCTCTCACAATTTCATCTCTTTTGCTCGGGTCTTGTATTTTAAAAAAAGACATGGTTTTTAAAATACGCTAGAAATTATTTTTCATATCCCTTTCTTAGATCCCGATTACATCGCCATGGAAAATCTAAGAATTTTTTAAAATTTTTCGAATCCTGGAAAATCTAAGATTTTTTATAATAATTGTTGAACGATTTAATGACATCTTCTCGACCTTTTTGAATCAGCGACTCTTTGGCCAATTCATCCATTCCATTTTTAGTTTTGTTTCGTATTTCTTCCACCAAGTCTTTAAATTTTTGAAGCTCACCAAGAATCAATTGAAACTCTGAATTGCTTATTTTATTATCCATCAACGCTTTGGAAATGTGCTCGCTGATCGTGTTCAATTTTGACTCTGCCAACACTTTTATCTTTTCATGCTTTTCCGCTTTTAAAGCCATACTTTTGTTCACTTGACCTCCAATAATCGATAAAAAACCCATTCCAATAGCCACGCCTTCATACACAATCGCTGCTGGACTAGCAATAATCGTTGACTAAAGACCAATTCCAGTCGCACCCAAAGCAATGCACAACCCTTGCATCGTATTGTCCACATTCGAAATGATCCTGAAAACGCGATGGTACTTTTTGCTGAGATGAACTCTCTTTTTCCTCTCGTTGTCAATCTCTTTTTGGATTTCGCTTATTTTTTGAAGACGGTAAATGTGCCCTTCTTCATCTACAGGAGCAGAAGGAATAACCAGATATAATTTTTTATAACTCTCTTGATCCATTTTTTTATTAAGAAAAAATAAAAAAATTTCTTTTTATGGTGACCCGAAGGATTTGAATAAAGCTCACGAGGCAAAGACTTTCACCCTTTTTAATCACGACGTCCTTATCGCTTCTGTTATAAATTTCCATGAAGACGTTATCTACCAATTCTGAAAAAATTAAAAAGTTACTGAAATAATTCTGCTTTAAGTTTAGCTCATGTCTCAAATTCACCAAAGCAACACCGCTTTCCACTTTAATTCCAAACATAAAAACAATCGTCTGCTTTGATAAACGGTTCAACTTAATGTCTCTTTGAGCAAATATTTCGCATCTGGAATGACGACTTTGTCGTCTAGGAGGATGATCCAAATGATCGTTAAAATAAACTATCCCTTTCAACTTATTCTCGTCACAACAAATGATTCTTCTCATCTTTTTAGCAGTAAAGGAAACTTTTTTCTCAATCTTTCTCTTCTCTCTTCGTCTTCTTTTTTACATTCAAGATCTTCCATTATTTGCAAAAAATCTCCTGATATTTTTTACGGATTATTAATGAATCTAAAAGTTTATCACAGATTTTTAAAGCCTCGGAACATTGCATTTTCATTTGTGCTAAAATTTATTTATTTTATTTTGCATAATGTTTTTCATGGTTCAGCTAAACCCACTTTTTGCGCATGGTTAGGCGTACGCTTTAGCTTCAAGCCTAAGAATTAGGCGTAATAAAACACATGACCGAGGAGCAGGTAATAGCTTCCAGATTGACCTGTTTGCGCGTCACCCGAGTTGAGCGTGACAACGATTCTTCTTCCCGCTGCAACACTTGGCATGGAGGCAGGTTCTCCGAAATTTCTGTAAAACGAGATGGTGGTGGTGGATGCGATGCTAGAGGTTGATTGATACAACAGACCTGACGATTTATTGTTGAACGAGGTCACGCTTGTTCCATTCCACGAGGACAAATAAAAATCTTCCAATCCAGACGAGGAAAAGATGCATTTGCTGCCTCCGTCGTAACCAGGGAAATAGGTGTAATTGTTTGCATTGTAAGGTGTCCAGGGACTGAGAACAGTGCCGTTGCCTGGAGGTAAATTTCCATCATACATTCTGACTCTGGATTCCCACCAGTTTCCAGAAGCGCCGATGATGTGTCCTCTGATGTATTTTAGAAAAACTCCATTTCCTTTTCCTATGGTGTTCAGCAAAACATATTCGTTTCCGTAAGTGGTGCTGAGGTACCTGAATGTTCTACCGTAAAGTTTGTAAAGCGACAAGGAAGGAGGGAGGGTGGTGAATGTGGAAATAAAAGGCTGAATCCAGAAAGTGATGGCTGTAGCATTTTTGTTGTACAATTGGATGATGATGTTTGACCTGAACGGCATGTCGAGCGTAAAATATCCTCCCATGGAAGTCGTGTTGGCAACGTTGCATCCTTGCAAAGTGTTGGCGTAACCAGGTCCTCCTCCGAGAGGAGCAAAAAGCAAGTCGCAAGCAAGAGCAACACTGTCCACGCCGTCTACGTCTGTGACTATTGAATAATTACCAACGTTAATTTCACCGTCTGTAAATATTCGAAGGAAGACTTGTCCAGTGACGCTTAATCCTCCTGTAACTGTTCCATTGAGAGCCGGCCATAATCTTTTCAGAACGCCAGGACCTTCCGAGTAAGTGAAAACAGTAACCGCATCTGGTAAATTTGCAGCAATCGTTTGTTGCTTTATTCCCAAACTGGTGAATCCTGATCCAGGAACAAGACCTAAAAAGTTGGATTTTTGCAAAAAAAAAATCAGAATAGCTTTTTGTCGCTGCGTCTTGCGCGCTTGTCGGATCCGTCACGTTGATTAATTTATGAGAATTTAAATCCAAGTCAGCCGTTCCAACAGTAGTTCCTCCAGACGCATGCGTGTCAACGTAATTTTTCGTGGCTGAATCCGAGGACAAAGTGGGCTCTGCCAAGTTGGTCAATTTGTGTGACGTCATGCTGATGTCTGTGTAAAAAATATTGTTGTATGCCACTTTTGTATCAACGTAGCTGTTTGTCGCTGCGTCCTTTAAAGCCGTTGGATCCGTCACGTTGATCAATTTGTGCGAATTTAAATCCAAATCAGCCGTGATGGTGCTCGAACCGTCCGTTTTGACGTGCATGCTCGAACTGACATCGACGTAATTTTTTGTGGCGGCGTCGTGAAGATTGGTCGGTTCGTTCAAATTGATCGCTTTGTGAAAATTTAAATCCAAGTCTGAGGTGCCAATTACCGTTCCTCCTCCTGTTGAATGCGTGTCGACGTAATTTTTTGTGGCGGCGTCGTGCGAGTTGGTCGGTTCTGCTAAATTGATGATTTTGTGAGAGTTAAAATCCAAATCTGCAGTGATGGTGCTGTTTCCATCTGTTCTGACATACAGATCGCTTGAAAGAGAGGTTGAATAAGGGTTGTATAAATAACGACCCAATTCTGATCTACCAAATTTGTCAATCATTTTTTATATGCCTCAGATTTTATTTTTGGATCGTACATCTTATCACCACAAGGTATTGACAACATCTTGAAAAGCGGCGCCTTCATCTAATTTTTTTAAGACGTAAAGACAGAAGTGACCACAGTAAGAGAAATTACCAAATTGAACCCTTTCGCTGTTATAATAAACAGGGCTTTTTAAATAGTAAACCAGTTCGACGAGAGGTGGTTGACCGTATGAATCAAACATGCAAATTTTGATATTTTTTTCAACAAGGATGTCTTAAGGATGACTTGCTCGCGAAGAAATTTTGATATTTTTTCAGTCACCTCTATGAACTTTTCTTCTTCTGCTGTCATACCCTTTTTATCGTCAAAAGCAACAAAGGGCATGGAATATCCCGTCAGCTCTTTCGTTTCCACACTGCGATTCTCAAACACACCCAAAGAAAACAAAACGGGGGTTCTTAAAATAAAAGGACCTTTTCCATTTGCATACTCGTAATACAGCAGAATCTTTTGGTACTGAATGGGCTTTGTGGCTGTATAAATCTCCCCAGCCAATAATTTGCTCTCGTCAAAATTCTCAATTGTCACAAAGTTCATCTTTTTTAATGGGAAAGACATTTTTTTAGATCCTTTTTGGATCCGTGGAAATTCTATATCATTTCAAAATTCAACGCTTTGGCTTTATTCTGCTCCTTGACTTTATTAATTTTTTTTTCGAACATATTCGAACATGTCTTCCATCGCCATGCCGCTTTTTTCAAAACGAAACCCGCCACACTTTATTTTCAAATCAAATTCATCCATTCGACGAATAATGGTGAAATCCAAATCATTTTCAAAGCTGTAAATCTTGTAATGGTACTTTTCTTCATAAGGCGAATAATAATACGACTCCTCGTAATCCTCCGTCTTAAGTTACTCATTTATAAAAGGCTCAAACAAAACCATCATCTTATTCCTTTTTAATGAACCTGAAATTTTTTTTCGGTAAGGAAATGACCAATGTCGCTCGAAAGCAAACTGATCAATTTTTTATTATCTACCCACGAGTTAAACGAGTCTGGATATCCCAACCATTTAACCAATGATCTGCTCTTGGTTTTGCGAACGATTTTTTCAATTCTGAATATGCTCTGATGTGTCTTTTGCATCTCCTGCTCGTAAAAAGTACCTTGAATTTCTTCACCGCGAGCATCAGCGATTTTATACGTAGGCGGATCCGTATACTGAACTATTGACACGGTAAAAACCTCTTCAGTACATCTCGGCGTATACCCCTTTTCAAAATGAGACTTCTTTTTTGTAATTCGCACTTGATCACCCATGGAAAATTTTGGTTTTGCTGGTAATGCCTTTCCATTTAGATTCCACCATACCCTACCTTTATTCTTTTCATCGCTGGCTTCCACTGGAGTCATTTTGATGGAAGAGTGCCTTGTACAGTTGTAATTTTTCACCATCTTATCTAATACGTCAATGTATTTATTGGTATTGTTGGCTGAAAAATATTTAAACATCCTCTCTTTCATCGTTTTGTTCCATCGCTCGACGACACAGCTTTTTTCCTCGTTTTCAGTGGAATACAATTGAACACCCAACGTTTTCATGTGCTTGTTGTAAAATTCTTTTCCTTTACCTACCCACAATTTGATGCATTTTCTTTCACCAAAAGTCTTTTTCAACGCTTCAGACACTTCAAGACCCGTTTTGCTTTTTAACGGAACGATCCACCCATGCTTTGAAAACACGTCGATCACCATGAGCAAATATTTTACACCCTTGTTGAATTTTGAAAACGATTGCATGTCAACCAAATCTGCAGCCCATATTTCATCAATGTCGTTCACAATCACCCTTCTTCTTTTAAAATGGCGAATGATTGGCTTATGAAGCTCCTCTGCAAGCTGATCCGTCCATTTCAGAGGCATCTTTTTTTTTTTAGCAGAGACACCCAGTCCGAATTTAACTTTGGCTTTGATGATGGGCTTGATAATATTTCTTTCGTTGATTTCTTTTTGAGTGGGGTTTGGAATGGAGTCCATTTCTTCAAGCAGCATCTCATCTGCTAACTTCCTGACGGATGGGTCTTTGGAATGCATATATGCCAAATCGTGGTGGTATGTTGCATTGTCCAATCGGTCTTTCGGCTTGCTCCAAGGTTTATACATGCCGGTTGAATCGAGCCTTAAGTCCGTTCTTGTGCCAGGTCCTGCAAAGTTCATATTAGGGAGGTGCATTTCTCCTGGAAATTTTTGCCCCGGAAACTTTATATTTCTCGTTAATTTGTTAACCGTTTCCAGCAAATCACCTCCTTTTGTTGTCGAAGCCTCGAGCGCATGCGAAGAAACAAACTTGCATTTGGTTGTTCCGCAAGAGTCACATGTCCCTTTCAACATAGGCCGGTTGTTTTTTGTCAACTCATTTTTCAAGTGAATGGTTTCAGTTTTCCTTTTGCATTTAACGCAGTACATTTTAAATACAAGAAAAATATTTTTTTCCCAGTATAAAATGGAAGTCATTGATTTGTCGTGGAATATCGGAAAAACCAAAAGATACAACAACAAGCTTTTACCAAGAAGCATTCGAGGAATCATCTTTGGAAAATCCGGTTGCGGAAAAACAACCTTGCTTCTCAATTTACTACTTAGACCTGGATGGCTGGATTACAACCACTTTCAAGTCTTTGGCAAATCCCTTTTCCAACCCGAATACAAAATACTCAAAAAAGCCTTTGAGAAGAAACTGCCAAAAGAACTCATTCTCCAATTATTCAACATTCAAAGCAAAATTGAAAAGTTAAACTCCAGTCCTGAAGACGTCATTGATGAAATCTCTAAAGAATGGAACGGAGAACAAGACATGGAATGTCAATTCTTCGAAAGTGAAGAAGACGTTCCTGAACCTGAAACCTTAGACTCAACCAAAAACAATTTGATGATCTTTGACGACTTGCAACTCACCAAACAAAACAAATGCGAAAAATATTACATCCGAGGAAGACACTCCAACGTCGACTGCTTTAACCTCTCTCAAAACTATTTCTTGCTCCCTAGACAAACCATCCGAGAAAATGCCAACTTTATTTGCCTCTTTCCTCAAGACGAAAAAATTATAAACCACATTTATCAAGACCACGTTTCCAGCGACATGAAAAAAGAAGAATTTAAAAAGTTTTGCAAGAAATGCTGGTCTCTACCCCATGGGTTTGCTGTTATCGATTTATCCTCCAAAAAGGATGGGGGAAAATACAGAAGAGGGTTGGACGATTTTTATTTTCCAGACTTATAAAAAAACATGTCTGGATTTTATTTGCTTGCCAAACCAAAAAATGATAAACCCACCGTATCAAACAGCTCCATCAAAACATACTTTGAAAAACCCATCGAGCTGGATTTAAACAAACAGAACGAAATGGCACTTGTAGGGTTAGAAACCTATCGCAGCTTCCCCAATGTTACCTCAAAAAATAACGTTTTTAGATACAGTCCAAACGCTGGATCGAACAATTACACCATCTACATTCCAGAAGGAACCTACGATACCAACCAGATCAACGATTACCTTCAAAATGAAATGAAAAAGCAAACAGGAAGCTTATACAGATCAGACGGAGTCATCGTTACAGCAGACGCTTCTTCATTAAGATCCGTATTAAAATTTGCAAAGCCTACAACAACAACAAAATACTGGGTTGACTTTAACGTCAATAACACCATAGGCACGCTACTCGGATTCGACAAAAACGAATACACCTACGTTGAAAAAAAAGAAGACCCTGTTGACCCTGATAAAGTCACAAGCGTCATCGACACTTACGAATCTGAAAACATCTTAAGAATTGAAGAAACTGCAGTCATTCGAATTACCAACGACGTTATAGGATTCTCCTATTTAGACGGAAAATCAACAAACGACATTTACTCCTTTTATCCTACGAGCGTAGCCGGAACCAAAATTGTTGAAAAACCTTTTCACTTAATATACCTACCCATCGTTGTCAGCAAAATTTCAAGAATGGAAACACAAATCGTTGATCAAGATGATCACTTGATCGATTTTAGAGGAGAAGACATCATTGTCAGATACCACATCAGAGAAAAAATTTCATCCACTCTACACGATCTTTTCTCCGGAAGCGCTTCTACTCGTTAAATTTCACTTGTGAAATCCACGGATTCAAAGATTTTTTTTTTTCCTCTTTTATTAAAAATGTATCAAAAGATCAAACTCAACATTTCAAAACGACAAGCTGACAAAATTAAAAAAGCCATTCAGAACGAAGCCAAAGTCAGCATAAAACTCACTCATCAAGACTTAAACGGAGAACATGTTCTCGCTCTCACTAAAACCAAATTGAACAAAATTGCAAAAGCATACGAAAATGGAAAAGGAGTTACCCTCAAACTCAGCAAAACACAACTCATGCACAACGCAAAAGTAGAAGGAGGATTTATCGGTGCTCTACTCCCTTTGCTCGGTATGCTCGGAAGCACTATAGCCACAAAAGTCGTCCCTGGTCTTGCCACTGGACTGCTTTCTGGTGTTGGAGCTTATGCCGGTTCTACCTTAATTGACAAAATCGCTGGACGCGGTATAGTTTACTTAAGAAAAGACGGAAAAGGACACAAAATATCCAAATTAGGATCCGGTGTATACATATCCCCTTGGACTGGAATTACTCAAGGAGATGGACTTTACATTAAAAATAACAAAGCATACGATCGTATTGGCTCTGGAGAAGAAGAAGAATTCTCCGGTCTTGGTTTACTCCTCGGTCCCAATTCACCCTTCAATAGAATACCCATTTTAGGATCCATTCTTTAATTTAAATTTTTTATTCAACAATAACAAATCATAGAAAATACACTTTTACCGATCCCAATTTCCCTTCAGACAAAATCATCAACGTCTCTCCCACAAACACATCCAACACGTTAGAAAAAGAAACTATTTTTGAAACTCGATACAACTGATCAGACTTACGCACCAAATCAAATCTCACTCCATCCTCTGTTTCTTCTCCAAACTTAAAGCTCTCCCAAAAAACACCGCTTGTCTCCATTGAAAATACCAACATCCCTTTCTCTAAAACCACTCTAAACTTCGAAGTAGGCTTTATCATCTTACACATATCGCTAAACCTCGATGCCAAAATTCTTCTCTTTGACGGAAAAGAATAACGCTCACTCAAATTCATGTTTTGAACGCTTTCCGTAACCACCTTAATAGAAAGATCTCACGGCAATTTCCAAACTTCCCGCATTCAAAATAGACAAAATCAACTCGCTACCACTTTTCACCGTTTTAAAAACCTTGCTCACATAACTCTCATCACCCACATGCAACGGTTCCTCATAATCAAACACATACTCAACAAACCGATCTGCAAAAATATCCATTTCAAACATTAAATTTATCGTTGTTTTTGTTCTCACAAAAATTCCTTCTTTACTTACTCGCAAACACACCATCCTCATATTATTGAACAAAAGATCAAACAACGCTTTCACTTCACACGCATGCTTTGTTCTAGCTAGAAACATTTTTTAAATAATAAGAAAATATTTTTAAATCGGGTAAGAAAGTTTTACGGTAAGAAATTTTTTTGAATAAAAGGTAAGAAAAATACAACATCTTAATAAATATAGAAATAAAAAGATTATTTTTATACTTCTTATTCTTGGAAACCCTAACAAGAATCTTTAAAAAACCCGCCATCTTGGAAAAAAAGTAGTGAACCCCCCAATATATAAAGGTATCAATGTCCTAGAACCCGCAAATATATACTACTTATATATATATATATATATATATATATATATATATATATATATATATATATATACAAATATATATATATATATATATATATGTATATATATATATATATATATATATATATATATATATATATATATATATATATATATATATAATATAAAAATGTTTTTTTATTTAAAAAATTGATTCTCTTACAGTTATTGTGATTAAAACTTTATCTTCTAACCTTTAAATAGCCTTTTCTTTGACCATTTCTGTTTTATTGTTAAATCAATCTTGCATGAATGTTATTCAAGCTGTTTAAATATAAAAACATAGCTAAACTTTATATAAAATTTCTGTAACGATATGTGCTTACACAAGACAAATTTATATTATTTACATCATACAACATCTAAACTTTTTACAGCAGTATTTACTACTGCGAGAGTTAGGATGAAGCAATTGCAATTCTAATTACAACATAACTATACGTTTTAAAAAAAAAGCAATATTTTTTTTAATAGCAAACGTACATTTGCTATTATTATTACAATACGTTTTGTAATAATAACATAATAAAAAAACAACAGCAAAAGCAAGAAATTTGCAAAATATATCTTGTAAGCATTTGTCTTCGCGTCTATAAAATCATAATGGATGACGCAGAAAATATTCAAAATAATGGCGGTTATGGCAAAACGACATTCGGCCAAAACTCTGTAGCCGCCACAATCGGGCCATTGTTGGCCCAATATCAAATGCCATCGCAATGGCGTACGACTACTCGCCAGAAGCATGCCAGACTCGGGCCAGTACTGGCCCGTTACTAATCTTGTCGTCACGGCGTGCGATGATTCGCCGGAATTCTGGCCCAGTGTCGTAGGCTGTCTGGGTACATCCTAACTCTTGCAGTAGTAAATGATACTGTAAAAATTTTAGATGTCGTATGGTGTAAATAATGTAAATTTCACTTGTGTTAGCACATATCGTTACAGTAGTTTTATATATAGTTTAGCTATGTTTTTATGTTTAAACAGTTTGAATAACATTCATGCAAGATTGATTTAACAATAAAACAGAAATGGTCAAAGAAAAGGCTATTTAAAGGTTAGAAGATTAGTTTTTAATCACAATAACTGTAAGATAATCAAGTTTTTAAATAAAAAAAAAATTTATGTTATATATATTAGGGTGGGTCAATTTTTTTTTTTTTTATGAAACACGGAAATAAAGTTGCATTTCGTTGTCTCTATTAATGATATGTAAAAGAAATGTAATAAAAATTTTATTTCGTTTTGCCAACTTTAACTTGAATTTTACTATATAAGGTCAAAATGATGCTATTTTACAACAGTCGTATAATTGCAGGATAAAAGCATTAAGATTTAGATTTTTTGATGATTCATGTTAATAATATTTTATTAATAGTATACAGAACTTTGCAAAAGTTTAGAGCACCCTACGAAATATAAAACAAAAAGCTGTTAGTGTTGTTTGTTGATTTCCGATTAACATGATCCTTCACTTCGTTGTAAGATATATACTTACGCTGTTTGTTTTTTTGTTTTAGTTTAATTAGTTAAAATTGAAAATAAAAATGGCTACTGTTAAAACACGAAGTGAAACTGAACATGGTATACTTGGACAACCAAGACCATTTCAAACAAATCAACTGCCAACTTCTGCTGATGTTTTTAAAGCATATGACTATTTACTAAAAAATAACAATTGCACAAGTGTTACTGAAAGAGCAACAGTCATAGCTAATGAAATTAAAGCACTGTACAACAAAGCAAGTATTCCTACCATTGCAGTCAGCAGCTTAGTTATTCGCATAAAAAGACTAATCAACAAAGTACATGAGCTTGGTAAATACTCTGATCGCAAGAAGTCCTCTGCAACATTTAAATCAAGTTTGCAGATGTTAGACCAACTATTCGATATTTGTCTGTGTAAGTGTTTTGATAATGGTGTTCGAGAAAGGTCAGCTTGTTTATGTCCACTGCCAAAAAAAATTCCAACTCTTGAATGGGAGTTCTGGATAGATCAAAAAACGGTACGGAAGATGGTAATAGGAAAAGTAGACAAAGAAGAAACAATTAAGCTGCAGAAGAGAGAAAAAAGAGAAAGTAAAACATGCAATTTACCAATTACAGATAAGAAAATGAAATTTGATAAAGAAATTGATCCAAATGAAACATATTGTAGTGATAATGAACAGTCAAAGTCAGATGAAGAATTTTTGCCAATTGAGATGTCAGATGATAAAGTCATGTCAAGTTATGAAGTGATATCAAGTGATAATAAGATGTCAAGTGATGAAGAGATCAAAGTTTACAACACTAAACAATATCCTGAGTTGTGTAAGGCCATGGATAGGTGTAAAATCAGTAAACAGAGATGCTTGCTTAATAGCAAGTGCAGTACTAAAAGATTTAGATCTTATAACACCAGAGAATGCTATTGATCCAGCAAAACTTCGTCGTCAGAGAAATATGTGGAGGAAAAAAGAAGTTGAAAAGCATGCTGCTGAAGTCCAAAATGTACTTTGCATTGGATTTGATGGGAAGCAGGATATCACTTCCGTTAAAGCAAGTGGTGTCCGACGAAATTTCAAAGAAGAACATTATGTGATAGTATCATTTCCGCAAAACAAATATGTCAATCATGTCATGCCACAAAGTAGTAAAGCTATTCATATTGCACAAGAGATATTATTGAGCATCAACAACATCAAATCATCAGACACTTTAGCAGCAGTTGTTTGCGATGGTTCTGTGAATAACACAGGTCAACACAATGGAATAATCAGAAAATTAGAAGAAGGTCTTGGGAGAACATTGCAATGGTTGGTCTGCTTGTTACATGCAAATGAACTACCTTTTAGAAAATATTTCTCGGTTGTGGATGGTGGACATTCAACAGGTCCAGCTACTTCAACAGGTAAAATAGACATTGCACTAGATTTTGATCCAAAAGATTTAGATATTGTGAACTTTAAACATATATCTGGTAAAGTTGAGGATGTAAGTGTTGATGTCAAGAAAGATTTAAGCTCTGATCAGATATACCTTCTAAAAGCTTGCTTAGCTGTTCAGCAGGGATACACTGCTTGTGATCAAATATTGTTCCTCCAGACTGCTATGCCAGGAAATTTGAAACATGCAAGGTGGCTAACAAAGGCCAATCGTATTTTACGTTTGTATATGTCTAAAGAAAATCCTTCAAAACCATTGCAAAGAATTACAAGATTCATCGTAAATGTTTATGCGCCATCGTGGTTCAACATAAAGCGTCATTCTTCCTGCCTTGACGGAGCAAGAAACTTCTTTTATCTTATGAAGCAGTGCTATGAACTAGGGAAAGAAGAGTGGAAAATTCTTGAATCAGTGTTGCAAAATAACTGCTATTTTGCTCATCCTGAGAACATTCTTCTTGGAGGAGTTACAGATGAAAATGTATCAATTCGTCAGTTTTCGTGTGACAAAATAATTGACGCACGAGCTACATCACAAAGTAGCAAGATACGTGTCTTTGATAAATCAAGCATCAAGCTTAATCCGGAAGCTTCGTCATTCATAAAAATGATCGACTGGTCTGTTGCTATCGCAACCCCACCACCGCTTTTATCAACTGTTTCTAATGATGATCTTGAACATTTCCAGTTCCACTTTGATGTCTTGAGTGGTATTCCATGCCATTCTCAGGCAGTTGAGCGGACTATTAAAGACATCTCTGCTACAACTATGAAAGTTTTTGGGCACAAATCACGACATGGAACGATTTTGCAGTGTCGCAAATCTCGAGCAGAATTACCGAAAATTGACTCTAAATCTGACTTCTTGAGCCATAACAAATAGCAAATAACTGAAACAAATTGCTGTTATGTGTTGCCTACTACACTCTGACTATTTCTCCTTTAACAACTGCTTGCATTTTTAAACTTTATGTTACAAGATGTCGAGTAATGGAATATAGCATTAAACCACATGTATTTACATTATACGATTATAGAGTAAATTTAATTCCCAACGTTGCGGATCCAAGACACGCTTTAATTTTATTTCAAAAGGAGTTTTTTTTATAAGTAGACTGTAATGCAACATTTTAATGATGTTTCACAGCCCCAACTTAACATTTACATCATAATGACCCACCCAAAAATATATATATATATATATATATATATATATATATATATATATATATATATATGTACACACACAATATATATATATATATATATATATATATATATATATATATATATATATATATATATATACATTGTTATTATCTTTTCTTTGTTGTTGTTATGCTATAATTTTGTTATCATCTTTATATATATATATATATATATATATATATATATATATATATATATATATATATATATATATATATATTCACACACACAAATATATATATATATATATATATATATATATATATATATATATATATGTACACACACAAATATATATATATATATATATATATATATATATATATATATATATATACATTGTTATTATCTTTTCTTTGTTGTTGTTATGCTATAATTTTGTTATCATCTTATATATATATATATATATATATATATATATATATATATATATATATATATATATATATATATACATATGTATATATATATATATATTTATATATATATATATATATATATATATATATATATATATATATATATATATATATATATATATATATATATATATATTAGGGTGTTCCAAAAAAATGACTTTTTTGAATTTCAATTAACATTGCTTTTCATAAGGTGCCCCAACCCTGATATTACTAATAAATTTTTTTTTTTTTTTCATGATTAGATCACTACATGACTTCCCTCAATGGCTCCAAAGGTCATTTTTTGCCCCTTTTTTTGCCCATATTTCGGACTAACTGAGGGGAGTGTTACCATTATCCAAATTGATTTTTCTTTCTTTTTTTTTGTTGTTTTGTCTTTTTAAAAGAAGTTAAAATATAATGTTAAGCTTAATTTTTTTTTTAATTGAACAATGAAGATCAAAAAATTCAAAAAAAGAGGCATTTTTAAGCTTTTTTGCACTATATTAGTGTTCTGCTTGTTAACAAGATACTTTACTTATTAAGATACTTATATTTATGTAATAAAGTCATATTTATGGTTAGTTTCTTTAGTAATTAGTTGTCAAACATAGTTTATGTTTATAAATTTACTTTGTAAACAAAGAATTTTTTACATAATCAGATTTTTTTTTAATTGCTCTTTCACCCTTAATTTGTTTGATACAAGGAAGGTACTTTGTCTTTTATCCTCATTGTGCGATTTATTGATCAGCTCCTATTAGACAATATTTAAAAGTAATGAGCATGTGAAATAAATTGGGATTTTTTACATAAACAGTAAGTACCAAACATAAAAGATAGATACCTGAACTAGTTTTATAGCCCTATCACTACAGTCATTTACTACTTCAAGATTATTCACAAACTGTTGGAATTCTAGGTAATAGTCATTTAGATCCCATGTCTTCCTTGAACTGTACCTGCAGCCAGCTATCAGAAATGTCTTCAATTTTTATTTTGTTTAACACAATGGAATTTTGATCAATTCAGTTCCATACACCTTTAAGCTTCTTAAACAATGGATTATCTGGGCCATTTGTTTTACTGCTAGGATAAATGTTCCAGCAGTTCATAATATGCCTTTCATAGATGTGATGCCTACATGCTAGGAGAAGTAGAGGTCTATCAAGCTCTGCAGCTAATCTAATGCACACACCCTTTTTATTACCAGTATTTACAGAAGTTGTATCAAAAACACATCCTTGTAATTTATCAAAAATATCAAATTGATGAAGAAGTTTTATGATTGTATTCTTCTGTGTTTATTCTGTACAAGAGTTCAAATGAGGAATCCCAAGAAGCTCACTCTGTCCATCTATTCTGATGGAAACGGCCAGTCAGTCAAGTTGATGTTCTATTCCGTTTGTAAACTCTTTAACTAGTTTTCCATCAAAATGGAGAATAATTGGTAATGATGAAGATTTAACAAGTTCAGTAATGTGTTTTTTAATCTTTTCTCCTTCTTTAGTTACAACTTCCTCTGCAACTGTAAACGCAGTTGAAGAAGATATTGCAAAATTAGTGAATCCTGAATTTGCAATAACACTTGCCACTATTGCAGTGTGTTGTCTAACTGAAAGTCCCTCACCTATTGCTGTGAGAGCTGTTTTTTTTAAAATACTTTTTGGTAACAAAACAACAAAGGTAGATTGTTCTTTTTTTATATCTGCTACATATTCACAGTCAGAATTATTATCACTACTTGAAGAGTTTTCTAAACTATATAGATTTTTACTATTGTTTAGTTTAATTTCAATGTTTAACATGGAACACAATTTTTTGTGGGATCTCTTAATAGTGTACGTAAACCTTTTATCATTTGTTCCTATTCTTCCCACCCTATTTCCAAGTTGGTCCAAGATAAACGCAATATCTTCATTTTTGGCTTTGGATGTCCTTCTCCTGTCTTTCATAATATCTTCAATTAGTTCTTCTTCTTTTTTTAATAATCCAAAGTATTTTAATATTTCTTCAAAAAATTCCTCATTCCTTTTTGTATCTGTTGGGTTGTTCCTTTTGCTATTCTTCTTTAACTTGTAATAGTTGTTCACCATTTTATCAATCTTCTTTAAAATGCAAAATTTATTCAATGCTTAAAATAAAGATAAAAATAAATTTGTGGATAAATTTTGAATTTATAATATACCTGATATTTTCTAAGATTATAATAGGGAATCCTGCAAGATTCCATGGCCTTACCATTTTAGACATTACACAACAGTTAGCTTGTGGAGGGCATCTGAGCTCAAATGAATTTATTTCGAAATGACAGCTAGTTAAAACCGTTTTCTTTACTTTGGGATTTAAGTTTCTTAGATATAGGAAGTATTGCAAAACCTCTATGCCAGTAGGAAGTTTACAACATGAAAGATTTTCTCTAACTTTCTTTACTAGAAATACTTCAGCCTTATTTTGAGTAAGCTTCAACTTCTTTCTTGGAGGCATTTTACTATTAAGTAACATTTTTTAAGTTAATTAGTTATTTAAAAAATAAATGATGACCAAAATATAAAATAAGTTAAAAATTAAATTACATACACAAGGTAAAATGTAATTGCTCACAAAATGAAGCAAACATATGTGTATTTAAAATTTAACAAAAAACACATTAAAATGGTACATAGGACAAAGATTGTGAAATATTGTAAAATAAATCAATATTTTTGAATTTTTTGATCTTCCATTTTCAAGTAAAAAAAAAAAATTAAGCTTAACATTATATTTTAACTTCTTTCAAAAAGATAAAACAACAAAAAAAAAAGAAAGAAAAATCAATTTGGATAATGGTAACACTCCCCTCAGTTAGTCCGAAATATGGGCAAAAAAGGGGCAAAAAAAGACCTTTGGACCCATTGAGGGAAGTCATGTAGTGATCAAATCATGAAAAAAAAAAAATTTATTAGTAGTATCAAGGTTGGGGCACCTTATGAAAAGCAATATTAGTTAAAATTCAAAAAAGTCATTTTTTTGGAACACCTTAATATATATATATATATATATATATATATATATATATATATATATATATATATATATATATATATATATTATATATATATATATATATATATATATATATACACATATATATATATACACATATATATATATATAAAAATAATAACAAAATAATAGCATAACAACAACAAAGAAAAGATAATAACCATATATTGTTATTATCTTTATTTTTGTTGTTGTTTTTGCTGTTATTAATTATCTTTGTTTTAATTATTATATGCTCCTTCATTATAACTTGTCATTAAAATAATCTTATCAAATTTAAGTTAGTTTTAAACTCATTTTAAGTGATCTTGGTTGTAATACTGTGTATTCTCTGTCTGTTTCATCCTGATTTGCCTATATAAAAAACTCAACACAATTTTATAGTTGCATATCGAGCAGGTGGTGATAATTTTTATTTTGGTTCAGCAATTAGTTTAACAAATATTAAATCATGTTTATAATAAAATTGCAAAATTTTCAGCTCCCTATGGGCAGATGAATATCGATGGTTTGCCTTTGTTTAAAAGTAGCAAAATATCATTTTGGCCAGTTTTGTGTCTTTTGCAAGGTTTTAATTTTAAAAAACATGTGTGATTTAAGTCTGTTAAGAATCACATTTAGTATCACACCTAGATAAAATAAATGCATTGCAATTTTAGATGACAGAATTCTCAAGTATCTATTGTTACAAGTTGATGATGGTTTTTCGTTTAACCCTTGCTTCACTTGTTATAATTTAATTTGTTGAAATCTATACTAAGTCTATTTTCTTACATTATTACTAACAAAATTAATATGCTTATTTCATACATAGTTTTATATGAGGTAGTAATTGAAATATTTAACTTATTTAGGTTAATTTTACTTGTGTCTTGTGTAATTTTCTTTCCTAATAATAACAATTTTATAACAACATTGTCTGTATTTATGCATTCAATAGCTGCCGATTGGAGAAATTACATTTAGTAAATGTAATTGGCATAGAAATGATTCCCATAAATGCTTAATAAATTGTTTTTGATTTCGTATTTTATTTGCATTAGATTTTTGAGACTTTTGGTATTTTTAGTATATATATGTACACTACAATGTAGTCATGAATTTAAGTAAAAGGTTGTAGTTTATAACTTTTAAGGTTGTAATTTATTGATACTTGTATTATATTCATTAAATTATTTTGTCAATGGTCACTCTCCTCATTTTTTGAATGCACTATAACTATATGTGTATATATATGTATGTATATGCAATAAAATGCACATTAACCTATTGTTAAAATAAACAGTTTCATTAATTTTTTCTTTTTAATTTTAGTTTTCAGGGTCTTCATTGACATTCAATCGATGTTCATCTGGTTAGAGATGCTGGGCCATTGGCCGTTTTGACATTGGGCCGTGATCAATTGCCGGCATCGCGCCGCTTTGGCAAGCGGAACTGGGCCAGTATTGGGCCTCTAACGGGAGGCTGTCTGGGTTCTTACTATCCGTTCGAACAATTAACCTTGTATAGTTTGCTTAATTATTGCTTTAGTTTGCTATAATTATTCGCTCTGTTTGCTTTTATCTACCGACGCATATTTGTTCAACAAAATATTGAAGTTGTGAAAAAATAAGTATATATATATACATATTTTGGGCATGTCCTGAGACGTTGCAGACATCTCCTAGACACGCCCCTGACATTGGGCCGTAATCAATTGCCGGTATCGCGCAGCTGTCGCAAGCGGAACTGGGCCAGCATTAGTCTTCTAACGGGAGGCTGTCTGTGTAGACTTCTGTTTTAGTTCTCCCTCTATATATATATGTATATATTATATATATATATATATATATATATATATATATATATATATATATATATATATATATATATATTGTGAGGAGGGAGAACTAAAGTAAACAAGATGATTCACCAACTCTTTACATAAATAAATGATAAAGCAAAAAGAATTAAGTTAAAATCAACAACTGAGAAAAGACGTAAACGCGAAGACTGGTAATTGGTAAAGCAATAATAAGGAAAGTCAAAACAACGATCGGGGAAAGACCTATACACGATGATTCATCAATCTATCACGTAAGTAGACGATAAAACGGAAAGAAGAAAAGTTAAACACAACTGAGAAAAGACGTTAACATGAAGACTCATTAACTTGCCATATAAATAAATGAAAAGATATCGCAACAGGAAAACAAGCAAAAATTATAAATGCTCAAAAAAGTGAGTTTTAAAGAATTGGAGTAGAATTAGAGTTAGTTGAGAGAATTAGAGATAAAGAGATCGTCTCATTAGAAGAAGAGATTTAAAAAAGAATATTAAGAGAAAATGAGTTTTTAAGAGATTTAAAAGAGGATTTTAAAGAAGAGAAAGAATTTTGTGATAAGAAGAGTATTTTGATGAATAAGCAGTTTAATAAGCAGTTGAATAAAAGAAGGAAAGAAGAAGATTTTAATATTAATAGCTGGAGAATAACCAAAAGATTTACTGAAAGAAGAGACATTTGTAATAAAAGATATAAAAGAAAGAGGAGTAATTGAAATAAACAGTATTGAACACTGCAAGAAGCGTAAGAGAATATTATTTGTATTTGTTATTATATAAAAGTTATAAGAGTAAGAGTGCTACCATTACACATTAATAGAACATTTGTTGAGTTTTATTATATTATAGAATATACTAAGGACGGCAATTATAAGTTTAGCCCTGTTAGATTAAAGCTTGCCCATTCCTAACCAAACTCGCCCTTACCTAACCAAGTACTCCCCAGACCACTAACTTTGTTCCCAACCTCCATATACTTAAGGTGGTAGTATGGTCAAAAATATCAAATTTTTTCATTTTTTGAAAATAACTTTTCTTGGAACTTTCATTCATGCTGAAAATGATAGAATTATTTATTTTCCAATATAATTTATATAAACCCTTCTATTTTTCATTTTAAAAAAAGTACTATGAAGTATTGCTCCTTAGCAACGGCATAGCAACAAGGTAAACATCATCTATTGATTCTTATTGAACTGCCTTAAGCAAGTATTTTCTATTGTAAGTTTTTAGAAAATACTAAGTAATATTTGGCTTCTTTTTTGCCTTAATAATTACAAAACCAGCATTTATATATGCTGATATCACTTTATTTTTGTCATGTTTGTAAAGTGACTTAAAAGCAAATGGTATCTGTTTCAGTTATTGATGTTGAATATAGAGTATAATCATTTATTATTGTTTTTTAAATTATTTAATTTAGATTAAAATAGATATATTATTTCTAATTGTTCAATGTGAAAACTGATGTTTTGAGGAGAAGAAAAATTGTTGCCTCCAGAGTGTTTAAAAAAAGAAAAAGCACTTCTAGAAAATCAAGTTTACTAATTTTTTCCCAAAATGAAGATACTTTTGTGAGTAAAGTATTGCCATAAATTGAGAGAAATGCTTTAAACATTTAACCTAACTTTACAACACCAACCAGCAATGTTATTGCCAATAATGAAGCTAGTCCACAGCCTTAATGTAATAATGAGTCTAGCTATGTTTTAGTTGATCTTGATAATATTGTACAAACTCTTACCTTAGTTGGAACATGACTTGACTATGAGAGCAAGTCTATCAACATGAATATAGATCATAAAAATAAAAATGGTTTAAGTTCTTTGTTGCTGTTGAGTTGCATTGAGTGTTTATTGAGTACATAGTTCTATACCAGTAAAAAAGTTTCAAGTAAAATTTCTGAAAAATTTTTTGATATAAATCTACATTCAGTAATTGCAATGCCTGAAATTGGAAAAGAACAGTGCATTAGAAAAGCTATATGGTTTTTTAAACTTACCACCTCCACTTCAAAAGCCATATTTAATGATGTTTAAAATAAAATATAGCTGTCATACAAATATATTGCAACACAATCGATAATCAATGCAGCTCCTGAATTTAAAAAAAGAGATGATATTGAAATTTCAGATATTACTGTTTCTTGTGATAAATGGCAGAAACGAGGACATAACTCTTTAAATGGTATAGTAGCTGTTATTGTAGTCGATACAAGAAATTTCAATGAAGGATTAGCTGGTATGCTAAATGTTTATTTAGAGCTTGATATTAATCCTGGTAAAAACTGTAGTACACTTTGCAATCAAAGAGGTCAAAAAATTATAAATATAGCATAAAAATCTACTGATGAAGTAAAGGAATGTCGGAAACAAATTAGGACAAAACGAAAAAGTTATAGTTATAGAAAAAAGTTTTTGAAAAAGTTATAGTGATCAAGATGAAGAAAGAGAAGGAATAGCTTATGGTTCTTAAAGTTTTTAGAGTTTTATTTTATTTCAATCTCCCAGTTGATATAGCTATTTAATTTAAAAAGTTGAATTTGGTAATCAAAGTTTTGGTTTTAAAAATACTTTTTTTTAATTCAAAATTTTTCTATTTTTCTTAACAAGGATATCAAATTCTACAAGGAACTTAAAAAAATTAAATAAAACTCATGAAAAACTTAGTTTGCTACTGCTAATACATTGGGGATTGATTAAAAATCTTTAGAAATAAAATGAGAGCTTATTTGATTTTTAATTTGTTTTTTTAATGTTAATTGTATTAAATTGCTGATTTCTCAGAATGGGATTTTTTAGCACGGTGCGATAAATAACTTGAGAACTACTTGTTATGATGCTTTAAAATTTTGTACAGTTATAATAACATATATGATGAACTCACTGAAGCAGTATATTTTTTTAACATTACTTTTTTGCAGAGTTATGGGCTCCAAAAGGGGGCTGTTTTGGGGTAATTTTTGACCCATTAGTTGTATATGCTGTATCTCCTTGGTTCTTTAAGCTAACTTTATAATTTTGCTTCCATGAGTTCTTTGATATATTATAAGTAAACAGTAAAAGTTTGAGTTTTGTAGCATCTACCATTGTCTCAATATTTATCGCAGCGCTTTTTGACTTTTTTAGGTCTTGGGACCCAAAAAATGGGTCCAAATGTGAAATTTTGATTTTTTTTTTTTTTTTTAAATGTGTTATGCAGTTTTTTAATATTATCTGAAAAAATCAATATTTTTTGGTTGAAATAAACGATTTTAGAATTTTGACCATACTACCACCTTAATCCAAACAAACCTTAACCCAAACCTTTTTTTTCCCCTTACCTTCGTTAGCTAAACTAAATATTAAACTAAACGTTAAACAAAAACTAAAATAAATTAATAAAAAGATTAAAAACGCCACCCTCACAATATATAATATATAATATATTATATATAATATATATATATATATATATATATATATATATATATATATATATAATATATATATATATATATATATATATATATATATATTATATGCAATATATATAGGGGAACCTGTTGTACCTCTGACCACTTTTTGTTTCCGGGTGTTTTTTTTCTTGACTGTTGAATCAATTTATACCATTGAAAGTTTATGTTATTCTTTTATATTTTGCGCAAAAACTATACTTTTGACTTTTTTCTCATTCAACCAAAAAGTATCATTTTTGAGCGTTTTTAAAAAATTACTCAAATGGTCAATGGTACAACATGTACGTTGTACCTTTAACCGAGGTGTGTTGTTCCTTTGACCGTAATGTTATTAATAAGTTCTCATGAATTATTTGGACTTTTAATAAGTAATCATGACATATTACAGCTTTGCTATATGTTATAAAGAAATTTCTGGCCAACCACATGTCAATAAAAGCTTATATAAAACCATTTTGTAAGAAATTAAAGACATTGCCGCAGCAAGTTATAACCAAAAAACATTTTTTGATGGTCTAAAGTAAAATTTTGTTTCTTGTCACTTTTAGATTACTATCCCAAGTAAAACGTTTTGTTGTTATTCAATTTATTAATTTTGTTTTGAAAAATAACTACTAACTGCAGCATTACATAAGTCTCCCTTAGTTTGGATTTTTTGATAGATCTTGTTTTGTATCTAGTCTTGTACGAAGGGCCATTCATTGTCCATGTGCTTAGGGCCGTGTTTTAAAGTAACATCTACGGTCATAATCCTTATGATTTTGTTTTTTGTAGTAAATAAAAGAAAATGACATCAATTATCAATACTATTTCGATTTATTCACATTTTTTTGAGTTGGATGCTGTTTACATGGGACGGTTAGGGTTAAGATTGGAAACTTCAAATGTGATTGAATTGTACAAAATGTTTTTAATTAAGTTGTTACTATCTTTTAGATAATTTAAGAGCAAAAATATATTTCTATAACTTGCTATACTAGCTGGTGACCTAAGTACAATTAGAAATGAACTCATTATACCTAAGGTTATCGATTTTAAAACCCTTTTACTTGGCGGAGTTTTATATTTTAAGTAATTATGACGATATCAATAGGAAGTAATTTGTATGATATGATCATACAAAAAATCTGACCCTAAGTAGATTAATATCTCCTAAATAGGTTTTTAACTTAGAAACCTCTTAAAACCCAACCAAAACTATTTTTAGTTGTCAGATTCATTTAGATTTGACCATAATGCTTTTTAGAGGAAATCTTTTAATGCAGACAATGAAAAATACGAAATTAAAATATATTATATTAAATAACATTACTGTACAGTAAAAGATGTCAGATCAATATCAAACATAAGATACTGACGTCTAGATGATCCATGACCAACACTTGGTGGTGGAACTTTCATTATAATATCTTCAAGTTCAACATCATAAATATTGTCATCTTCTCTTATAAATTTATTGTCTCCTGATTTCTTAAGATACTTAACTTTGTAAACTAAACCAACAACTTCAATAACTTCTGCCACATAATGTCTAGAGTATTTCTTTTCACTTAACTTGACAAGTAAGAAATTTCCTGAAACAATTTCACTATTTTCTGATTCATTGTCAAGTATATTTATTCCAAAATCAATTTCGTCAAAACTTTCATTATTTAAACTTGTGTCAGAATGTTGATTAAAAATAATCTGTTTTGCCATGGATTTTATTTGTCTTGAAAAAGGTTTTTGACAATGTTCATTATTAGATTTTGAATGTAAAATAACTTTTATTTCAGGTGTATCAGTTAAAATGCGTGATTTTCCCTGACGCCTTTTTGAAATAGCTGCCTTTCTTAATTTGGCTTTTGGGTGAGGTCGTATTATTTCAAGTGAAACAATTTCCAATGTTGATGGTAAATTGCCAGGAGTGGTTTCAACCTCATTGCTATTATTAAAAATGCAAGTTTCAGTATCCACTATTGGCCTATCAGTAACAGTTGCAGCTAAGAAGTCAATTTCAGTAAAAATATTTTCATTAAAGAGAAAAAACCCAGTACATTTAAAACTGTTAACAATATTATTCGGTACAAAAGCATGAGGATAAGCTTGACCAACAAGGTAAGATATATCATAAATTGTAACTGGTTTACCAGCATTTCCTGGTGATATCATCCAATTATTCATGGCATTATTATAAAATATTTTAAATGGACCAAAAACACCACGATCAAGGGGTTGCATTTTGTGGGTTGTGTGAGGATGAAATTTTATTAAAATTATGCCCGATCTTTTAGCTAATTCAATATTAGAAAGGTTAACATGACTTTCATGGTTATCCATTAATAAAAGAACTGGTTTTTCTACCGAAGGTTGTACATTACTAATAAAATGCTCAAGAAATTGCAGAAAAATGACTTCATTTGACCATCCAGATTTATTAGCTGCTCCTACACTTCCAGGAGGAGCACCATTCAACATGTAGTCCTTAAATTTTGCACGCGGAAATACAAGTAATGGTGGAATGCTACTTCCAGTAGCATTAGTGGCTGCAATCATTGTTACATTATTGCCTCATTCTGCACTAGTCATACTTCCTATTTGCTTTTTGCCCTTTGGGGATAGGATTTTTGGTGGTACATGAACTGTGGTAATTCCTGTTTCATCACAATTCTAAATGTTTGATGGCTCAAAATGATAACGTTCTAAAACATTTTTATAATTTTTAAACACAATTCTTACAGTTTCTTTATTGAATGCAGAAGATCTACCAAGACTTGTTGGCTGCGGTTTACGTAGGGATAACTTTTCATTATATCTTTTCCGAAAATCTCGTAGCCATTGTTCACCAGCACATTTATTCTTTATCCATGAAGTTTCAATTTTTTTATGGTTTGCTAAAGCATACTCATATGCAAAGAATCTGATTTGCTTTAGTGTAAGCCCATAATGCATATTTGCAGCATCTGCCAAGTATTTTACCAAAATTAATTCTTCTTTTGTTGAGAATATTTTTTTTGGTTTCTTATGTGAATATGAATACTGGGTTCTTCCAGATTTTTTAAACTGCTTTAACTGATATATCAAAGTTGATTTTTTAATGTTGCAATGTCTTGGTGCTTTACTTAGACTCATTTTTTGTTGAAGAACAAAATTCACTGCATCAAACATATCCTTCTCGCAAATCTTCTTACGAAAAACACCAACCTTACTCCTTGGCATTTATAGATTAAAACATATTAACAGAAATGATTATATATTTATTTGCTCTTACTTCCTTATTGCTGTACAGAAATCAAGTACAACTATATAATCAACTTAGTTATCAAGTTGCTACAGCTGCCAACTAACTTAATTATCAAAACTGATTATCAAGCATTATAAGTACATAAAAATATACATTCCAATAATGTAGGTATGTTACATGAAATTTTATAATTGATCAAATATTAGATTGTTATATATCATTGGAAAGAGCTTTATTACAGTATTTTAAAAATGAAAAAATTATCAAAATCCAACTATTTGACAAAAAGTTATAACGTTTTAAACACCGATTTTTTGATATATGGATTTGTTGAAGAAACTGTGGTCAAAAAAATACTTTTCTCAACTAAAATTAATATAAATTTGTCAACTATTTTTTAAACGCCTATAACTTGGTATCAAAAGTTAGGTATAAGAGTAGGCTACAATTCCTTTTGGTTTCTAGCCACCGGGCGTATATGGGAGGCTAGAGGGGGTACCAGACCAACACCTACACCGCCAATAAATGCAAATTTTATTTATAAAAAAGTTTTTTTTTGGTAAAATAGTTGATTTTCATATTATTTTTTAGAAGTAGTTATTATTTGCTTCCAGACCACTGCCAAATATGAGACTAAGGGTGGGTGTAAGGGTGTCAGTGGGTGTAAAGGTGTTAACACACCCTAAAATGAAAAAATCTTTTCTACAAAATTTTTTTTCTTTATTAAAAAAAAAATTAGTATCAAATACAAAAACTTTATTTTACTGCTACTAGCGATACACACATTGATTCAGTGAAATACGGGGTGTGTACCACCACGTCCCTCCAACCTAAAAATAAAATCAAATTTTTATATGCAATTTAGAAAAAGATTTAAATTACTTTTATTTAAAATAAAATAAAATAACATTAACAAAATTAAAAGATGCATCAGAGGATCCATTCTCTCTATAAAAATAGCGTTTAAATCCCCCTTCCCAATCTAAAAATAATATTTTTATATTAAATTATTTTGAACTAAACTAATTATTAATTTTTGTCTTGGCTTTTAGTAAATGATTAAAATTCTAAATTCCATCAATGAAAAAATCAATTAATGAAACAAAATAATAATCATTTTTAACGATAGACACGACGAGAACGTAAGCCAGAGCCGTCTATTAAAAAAATTGCAAGTCACACCACTTGCTGTAATTAACTTTTATATATTTTATATATATTATTTTCTTATATATATATATGTATATATATATATATATATATATATATATATATATATATATATATATATATATATATATATTATAATACTTAAATCACATAAGTAATGGGTAATTCCGCATCAAATCACCCAAAATTTAGAAAATTTTGAACCATGGGTCCTCTAATTTTTTAAAAACTTCTTTGGCTGTTGCATCTTAAGAAGAAAAGTTAACACATAAAATTTCAGCTAAAAATGTTGAGCGGTTGACAAGATACTGCAATTTTAATATTGACCTGGTTTCCCAAAATGACCCGGTTTTCATAACATTCTGAAAAAACATTTTTCTTAAAAAAATAAGAAATATAAATGGCAAAAATATGAAAATAAACATGTATAATGTTTTTTTGATGCTGAATTCAATAAAAGTACTTAAAATGCTCAAATATAAAAGGAACATGCTTAAAAGTTAATAAAACAACTAGTTTCTATAAACCAACTTTGGGGCCCAATATCTCAAAACATCCCCGTCAAATTTTTCTTTTTTTTGCTGTTATTATTTTCAGCTGCTTATAATCTTACTAGGCACAAAAAATCTAACTGGAAAAACAACTGAAACATATGGAACTTTAATTTCAAAGATGTATTACTTTTTCAAGAAATTTTTTTAAAAAACTTGCAAATAGAATTCTGTAAAATATTATATTTAGTTTATAAACTCCTTAAAAAAAAAAAAACAATTTTGTTATATTTAAGGAAGTCTTTATTATATGATAACTTAGTTATTTGATCTTAACAACTGAAAAAAACATCCTGTTTTGTTTTTATATAAAAACTGAATAACTGTGATATTGATGTGCATTTGTTTTCAAAATTTTGACAACTATATTTTGTAAAACTTTATAATAACTAGTTTATAAAAAGTTCAGTTATAAAACAACATTTGTTGGTAAATTTTATTTAAATTTTAATAAATTAACAACTTCGTATATATATATATATATATATATATATATATATATATATATATATATATATATATATATATATATGTATATATATATATATGTAGATTGTATATAAATATATCTAAAGAGACAACTACTGTTTTATTCCCAACACCCACTTCCTAAAAACTATCTGTTCCACAAGCTTGCTCTAGTTCCGGTAAAATATTAACAGCAAAAAAAAAAAAATTTGACAGGGGTGTTTTGAGATATTGGGCCCCAAAGTTGGTTTATAGAAACTAGTTGTTTTTATTAACTTTTAAACATGTTCCTTTTATATTTGAGCATTTTAAGTACTTTTATTGAATTCAGCATCAAAAAAACATTATACATGTTTATTTTCATATATTTGCCATTTTTATTCAGGTCAATAATAAAATTGCAGTATCTTGTCAACCGCTCAACATTTTTATCTAAAATTTTACATGTAATATTTTTTTATAATTAGGAATAATGTGTCAAAATATAATACAAAAGGAAGACACATGGTTCGATGGACTGGGTGATTTGATGTGGAATTACCCTAATATTAATATTGGTTTCTACTATTACATAAATAACATTAAACCACATAATAAAACAGCAAAATTATGAAAAAATCAAATCTCCTGCAATAATATCAGCAGCAAGCTGGATTTTTTTTATGAGATGGTCAACAGCTTCTGAATCAGATTCATCCTTTTTCCAGTAAGAAATGGTATAAATTCTGTCTTCTTTTCTCTTACTTACTTTTTCTACTCGCCCATCATACATGACAGATTTGTTATTATCTGTATCAAACCATTTATGACAGAGTTCTCTCCCAACAATTCTTTCATGCATTACGTCATACAAGTCATCAAGTTGTTTAATAGATAAGTGCTTATATAAATTTTTCATATCATTAAAAGATAGAACACGCAGCTCTCGCTCCAGCTTTCTTTTTTCTTTTTCATCCATTTTTTGTCTTTTGCATGTCTGTCTTTTTGAAATCTCTGCTCGTAATGCAGTGTGTTTCAGTCGATTGTTTATTCTTTTTTTACGAGCTGCTTGAATTGACCACTTAACTATATTTTCCCTAGATATTTGGTCAAGACTTTCTAAGTAATCTATAGTTCTATTCTTTTTTGATCTTATTTTGCAAGATATATAACAAACTGTTGCATTTGGAGATCTTCCTTTAGCTTCACTAAACATACCCATTAACTCTTCACTATCTATGTTGTGAAGTTTTTTAAGTGTCTCTGTAATAGAAAGTGAGAAATATCGCTCATATTGATGGTTCAAAACATCTTCCACCGCAATAAGACAAGCCAAAATCATGTTGATAACCTGCTCATTGATGGAGCATAAATTTTTGACAAGTTCTAAAACATTTGATTTAAGGGGATTTTCGAAAAAATCCTTTTTACTGTTTATCAGTGCACCTGGATTAGATTTGCAATTTTTAATTGTTTTCAAAACATTTTTAACTACTTGGATACCTGCAATATGATCAAAACTTGCTTTTTCAGCTGATACATAAAATTTTTTTATCCAGGGTCCAGTAAGAAGTTTTCCAAATATTGCTAGCACACACATTTGTTTTATGGCAGTTGTATTACAAAATGCTGATCGCAGAACTGTTTGTAAAGTGCCACACTTTACTGTTCCAATGGTCAGAAATTGCTTAAAAGCATTGTAGTGTTTCATAAAGATGAAACAATTACGGAAGAGTATATGAAGACGATTGCCACGATATCTTGGGATTGTACCTCGTGGCAATTTGTTATTGTCTAAAAAATTTACGAATCCTGCCGGATCACCTTTGCCATCTTTAAATCTCATTTTGTTCATTGCCAAAACAATTTTAACTGCCATACAGTCGTGTCCAAATAATAGGCAACTTTCCTTTTCCAAAGACTGTAATGCTGATCGACATGAAATAGCTATTGTATCAAGCGGGTGCAAATGACAGTACAGCTCATTCAAATACTTACCCCAGGTTGCACAAACTTTGGTAATGGTAAGATGATTTGCTGCAACTCTGTCTGTCATTGTGTTCGATATATTTGAAATAATTGACTTACGACATTCATCAAAGGAAAGTGAGAAATAATCTGAATAAGCTAAAGCCATATGATCCACTGCATTACATATGTGATTTTGGTAATCATCAGATGTACCTCCAGGTAATTGGTCAAGGGCAATGACTTGACATTTATTCTTTGAAGTCAAGTGGATGTTGTTGATATGGACACCCTCTTGCGTTGTTGCATCAAACCCAAGAGTTAGATTATTATTATTGAAAGCCCATTCTGCTGCTTGCAATTCAGATATACTGCCTAGTTCACGAGCCATTTGCTCAACTGTAATACGCTGAGGAATATGTAAAAATTTAACACCTAAATATTGTGCAATTTTCTGCAATAAGAATGGAATGTTACATGTTGGGACATTAGACAACAACATGCTGTAAATAATCATTCTTGTTTGTAATACATGAGCCTTATTGCCTTCTGATGTATCTGAAAGTGCAATATTGTCCTCCTCCATCTGGATCATATCATTTTCTAATTTAGATAATGCCATTTTGTTTTCCCTTATGACATTATTATGTTTGAGATTCATTTGTCTTAACTTTTCTTTTTCTTTAACTTTTTTTGCCTTTCTTGTTATTATAAGGTTGCGAATACGTCTACTGTAATAATATGTTTGTAACTTTTGTTTTAAGTCTCTAACTTCTGCTCTTAAACCTTTTATAATATCTTCTTTTCTTTTGACACTTTGCCTTAAAACTTTCAATTGATATGGTGTGCTCTTTATTTTAGCTTTTAATGAAGCTATCTTATTTAAAATAAATAAGCTATCTTATTTTGGTATTCAAAAGAAGAGCTAGCTAACTTTGAAGACAAATGAGACAGCCTATTCTTTAATTTTATTTTCTTTGGAGTTAATTCTTCTCTTGAACTGTGCCTACTTTGTAAATTTTTAATTTGACCTTGTGAACATAAAGATTCACTATTTATTAAAGATAACATAGTAATGTTTTCCAATGATGACACAACTGAAGAAGTTGATACAAGGTTTATGCTACTAGAATTAGCTTGCAATGAATTGGTCAATAGTGGTTTTTGGAATGCATAGGTCTCATTACAAAATGCAATAAAATGTTTAGAGTCTCTTTTAAAGTTGTAAACCCATTTCTTTGCTTTATTAACAAGGGTCTGAATATCATTTTTGCTAATGCTGAAGCCAAAATACTCTTTGACTTGTTTGACAGTTTCAATAAACGACTCACTGTTTAAAGTATAACAAAAAAGTATATGCCCTACCCAACACTGATTGTTTGTTTTGCAAGGTAATGTGAAGTTAGCAAACAAAAACTTTTTAAACTTGCCACGAAATATATGAAAATTTCTTTTTGGGCCCATATTATCTTTAAAATTATACCAACTTAGTCAATTGGGTAAATACTATGCAATAGGAGAAACACTATAATAAGAAAATATAAATAGATAAAAGAAAAAGTAAGTGCAAACAATAGCATAAATATATATATATATATATATATATATATATATATATATATATATATATATATATATATATATATATATATATATATATATATGTATATATATATATATATGTATATATATATATATATGTATATATATATATATACATATATATATATATATAAAGATGATAACAAAGTAATGGCATAACAAAAACAAAGAAAAGATAATAACAATATATATATATTGTTATTATGTTTATTTTTGTTATTGTTTTTGCTGTTATTAATTTATCTTTGTTTTTATTATTATATGTTCCTTTTTTATTACTTGTCATTAAATTAATCTTATTTAATTTAAGTTAGTTTTAAACTCATTTTAAGTGACCTTGGTTGTAATCTATTGTCATTTACATTATAATTATGAACTGACTTTGTCAATCATCACTTTTCTCATTTTAGCAATTCAATATAAGAGTGAACCATCCAAAATAAATCTTTATATATTTTTCTATCTTAACTTCAGGATAATGTATTGTTCCTGTTACATATATAGTTAGAGTTATTTTAAAAAGCTTGAAACAAATATTTAATGAAGATATCAGTTGTGAAATATTTAATCTACAAAACTCATTTGGTGAGATAACTGTTACCCCCTCATACATATCTACAAAAGACAATTTTCCTGCTATAAGTGAAAAAGTTGTAGATAATAATGATTCAGTTTTTGGAACTGTTGTTATTATATTTTCAGATAACAATGTTATTGTTTAAACTGAACTAGGTCATATTTAAATTTTAGTTATAATAATGATGATGAAATATTCTCATCAGATTTGACTACCCTATTAGCTGATTGGGCTGTTCAGTTTAGTGTTAATCTGACTGCTTTGTCATCTTTACTGTGTATTCTCTGTCTGTTTCATCTTGATTTGCCTATTTAAAAAACTCAACACAATTTTATAGTTGCATATCAAGCAGGTGGATATTATTTTTGGTGGTGGTGTTTAAAAGTAGCAAAATATCATTTTAGCCTGTTTTGTGTCTTTTGCAAGGTTTTAATTTTAAAAAACCTGTGTGATTCAAGTCTATTAAATCACATTTAGTATTACACTTAGATAAAGTTAAACACATTGCAATTTTAGATGACAGAATTCTCAAGTGTGTATTCAACAAGTTGATGATGGTTTTGTTGTTTCACCCTTACTTCACTTGTTATAATTTAATTTGTTGAAATCTGTTCTAAGTCTATTTTCTTACATTATTACTGACAAAATCAATATGTTTATTTCATACATAGTTTTATATAAGGTAGTAATTGAAATATTTAATTTATTTGGGTTAATTTTACTTTAGTCTTAAGTAATTTTCTTTATTATAATAACAATTTTATAACAACATTGTCTATATTTATGCATTCAATAGCTGCTGAATGGAAAAATTACATTTGGTAAATGTAATTGGCATAGAAATGATTCCCATAATTGTTTAATAAATTGTTTTTGATTTCATATTTTGTTTGCATTAGATTTTTGAGATACTTTTGGTATTTTTAGTATATATATGTACACTACAATGTAGTCATGAAGTTAAGTTAAAGATTGTAATTTATAACTTTTAAGGTTGTAATTTATTGATACTTAAATTATATTCATTAAATTATTTTGTAAATGGTCACTCTCCACATTTTTTGAATGCACTATAACTATATGTGTATATATATGTATGTATAGGCAATAAAATGCACATTAACCTATTGTTAAAATAAGCAGTTTCATTAATTTTTTCTTCTTAATTTTAGTTTTCAGGGTCTTTAATGACATTCAATCGATGTTCATCTGTCAGATGGATTCTTGCCAAAGTGAGTGAAGGAACACTTCATTGCACTGGTTAGTAGTAATATGCTTAGAATTTATACCTTCAGTTATTTTAAGTTATTTTTGTAAATGTTTATTTTTATTTTACTAGAATTTTAAGAATGAAATTTCTAAGAGATCCTGATTTTTACAGCTGTTAAAAAAGAGCTGGTTATTTCAGTGGAAAACTTGAAGAAGAAAAAGATTTTATTGGGTAAGAAGAAATCTTTATTTTTATTTAACATATATTTATTTGTATGTGTTCAATTGTTATATTTATAATTTTGTCAAGTTAAAGTTTGTATTTAGGTGCTGTAAAACTAAATCACTTAAACTCGTGAGCATCAAGTGAAGAGTTTAAGCGTTAGCTGAAGAGTATTTTCAGCTTTAAGGAGATCGAAATGGTGGAGGAAAGGCTTGAGAAGAACGAAAAAACTCGTTTTATAAATAGTACTATTTCAAACTTTCAATAATATCTGTATTATTTAAAATTACTTTTGTCAACTTGAACTGGAATAAATATCAAAAAATATTTACTTTCGTATTTGCTTTTTGTGCGATATCACATTAGAAATGGCTGATAATAGTGCGTTAGTGAATGTATATTGGTTAAAAGTAACGGGTCAGTGCTGGCATACGATCACGGACGAATGCTGGAAAATGATCCCGGGATAGTGCTGGCTAGCGATGCTGGGCCATTGGCCGTTTTGACATTGGGCCGTGATCAATTGCCGGCATCGCGCCGCTGTGGCAAGCGGAACTGGGCCAGTATTGGGCCTCTAACGGGAGGCTGTCTGGGTAAGGCAAACCATCAATATTCAACTGCACATAGGGAGCTGAAAATTTTGCAATTTTATTATAAACATGATTTAATATTTGTGAAACTACCCAGACAGCCTCCCGTTAGAGGCCCAATGCTGACCCAGTTCCGCTTGCGACAGCGGCGCGATGCCGGCAATTGATCACAGCCCAATGTCAAAACGGCCAATGGCCCAGCATCGCTAGCCAGCACTGGCCCGGGATCATTTTCCAGCATTCGTCCGTGATCGTATGCCAGCACTGACCCGTTACTTTTAACCAATATACATTCACTAACGCACTATTATCAGCCATTTCTAATGTGATATCGCACAAAAAGCAATTACAAAAGTAAATATTTTTTGATATTTTTTCCAGTTCTAATTAACAAAAATAATTTTTAATGGTACAGATATTATTGATAATTTGAAATAGTGCTATTTATCTAACGAGTTTTTTCGTTCTTCTCAAGCCTTTCGTCCACCATTTCGATCTCCTAAAAGCTGAAAATACTCTTCAGCCAACGCTCAAACTCTTCGCTTGATGCTCTCTAGTTTAAATGATTTAGTTTTACAGCACCTAATATAAAACCTTAACTTGACAAAATTATAAATATAACAATTGAACACATACAAAGAAATATATATTAAATAAAAATAAAGATTTCTTCTTACCCAATAAAATCCTTTTCTTCTTCAGGTTTTCCACTGAAATAACCAGCTCTTTTTTAACAGCTGTAAAAATCAGGATCTCTTAGAAATTTCATTCTTAAAATTCTAGTAAAATAAAAATAAACATTTACAAAAATAACTTAAAATAACTGAAAGTATAAATTCTAAGCATATTACTACTAACAAGTGCAATGAAGTGTTCCTTCACTCACTTTGGCAAGAATCCGTCTGACAGATGAACATCGATTGAATGTCAATGAAGACCCTGAAAACTAAAATTAAGAAGAAAAAATTAATGAAACTGCTTACTTTAACAATAGGTTAATGTGCATTTTATTGCCTATACATACATATATATATACACATATTGTTATAGTGCATTCAAAAAATGAGGAGAGTGACCATTGACAAAATAATTTAATGAATATAATACAAGTATCAATAAATTACAACCTTAAAAGTTATAAATTACAATCTTTAACTTAACTTCATGACTACATTGTAGTGTACATATATATACTAAAAATACCAAAGTAACTCAAAAATCTAATGCAAATAAAATATGAAATCAAAAACAATTTATTAAACATTTATGGGAATCATTTCTATGCCAATTACATTTACCAAATGTAATTTCTCCATTCAGCAGCTATTGAATGCATAAATATAGACAATGTTGTTATAAAACTGTTATTATAAGAAAGAAAATTAGCTAAGACACAAGTAAAATTAACCTAAATAAGTTAAATATTTCAATTACTACCTCATATAAAACTATGTATGAAATAAGCATATTAATTTTGTCAGTAATAATGTAAGAAAATAGACTTAGTACAGATTTCAACAAATTAAATTATAACAAGTGAAGTAAGGGTGAAACATTAAAACCATCATCAGCTTGTCGAATACACACTTGAGAATTCTGTCATCTAAAATTGCAATGTGTTTAACTTTATCTAAGTGTGATACTGAATGTGATTCTTAACAGACTTGAATCACACAGGTTTTTTAAAATTAAAACCTTGCAAAAGTCACAGAACTGGCCAAAATGATATTTTGCTACTTTTAAACTAAGGCAAACCATCGATACTCAACTGCCCATAGGGAGCTGAAAATTTTGCAATTTTATTATAAACATGATTTAATATTTGTGAAACTACCCAGACAGCCTCCCGTTAGAGGCCCAAGGTTGACCCAGTTCCGCTTGCGACAGTGGCACGATGCCGGCAATTGATCACGGCCCAATGTCAAAACGGCCAAAGGCCCAGCATCGCTAGCCAGCACTGGCCTGGGATCATTTTCCAGCATTTGTCCGTGATCGTATGCCAGCACAGACCCGTTACTTTCCAGACAGCCTACGACACTGGGCAAGAATTCCGGCGAATCATCGCACGCCGTGACGACAAGATCAGTAACGGGCCAGTACTGGCCCGAGTCTGGCTTGATTCTGGCGAGTAGTCGTACGCCATTGCGATGGCATTTGATATTGGGCCAACAATGGCCCGATTGTGGCGGCTACAGAGTTTTGGCCGAATGACGTTTTGCCATAACCGCCATTATTTTGAATATTTTCTGCGTCATCCATTATGATTTTACAGACGCGAAGACAAATGCTTACAAGATATATTTTGCAAATTTCTTGCTTTTGCTGTTGTTTTTTTATTATGTTATTATTACAAAACGTATTGTAATAATAATAGCAAATGTACGTTTGCAATTAAAAAAATGTTGCTTTTTTTTTAAAACGTATAATTATGTTGTAATTAGAATTGCAATTGCTACATCCTAACTCTTGCAGTAGTTAATACTACTGTAAAATGTTTAGATGTCGTATGATGTAAATAATGTAAATTTCACTTATGTTAGCACACATCATTACAGTTATTTTGTATAAAGGTTTGCTATGTTTTTATATTAAACCGTTTGAATAATATTCATGCAAGATATTGATTTAACAATAAAACAGAAATGGTTAAAGAAAAGGCTATTTAAATAGGGAGCGAATACCCGACCCGAATACCCGCGGGTACCCGTAGACGGGTAATTTTAATAACTTCAGTTACCCGATATCCAAGCCTTCGGGTCGGGTAATACCCGAATTAAGCTACCCGAATATTACCCGTAGAAGTACCCGATCATCGGGTAATTTTATTACCCGATATCTTTACCCGAAAGTCGGGTAATAAAATTACCCGTAGAAGTACCCGAAAATCGGGTAATAAAAATACCCGATAATCTGGTACATCGGGTAATAAAACTACCCGATAATTCGGGTAATAAAATTACCCGATAATTCGGGTAATAAAATTACCCGATAATTCGGGTAATAAAATTACCCGAAATTAAGTAAAAAAATTACCCGATCCTCGAACCGAAGTTTTCGCGCGATCGGGTATTTTCGTTCATTTTTTTTATTTTTTGTTTTTTTGTTTTTTACTGTGTTTTTTTAAATTTAACTTTATTTCAATTCTTTTAATATCATATTTATTTCTATTTGTTAGTTCCACCCTGTCCGTGTAAGTATTAATTTTTAACTAATTAAAAGTTAATACTTACGTGAAGTGGGTGGAACTAATACTCCATGTAAGTATTAATTCTACCTACTCCATGTAAGTAATAATTTTTAATTAGCTAAAAATTGATACTTATATGGAATAGGTGGAATTAATACTCAATTCTTCACAGTTTTTTTTAAACATTGTGCTATCACCTTTTAAATATAAAAGTAAGTAAAAATTTCTTTTTTTAAATTTATTTACTTTATTATTTGTCCCCATAATTATGAAAGTGGTCTAAGTCAAAATTAAAAATAAAAAGAATTTATCACTTATTTCACACGACATGATTTTAAACTAAATATATTCAATGTAATTTTTACGATATCGTCAAAAATGAACCTTTAAAAAGTAGTTGTAATTACAACGTTATACGGAATTTTTTAATTTATTCAAATGCGAATCATTAAATATCTCGAAACAAGAAATATATGACTTAGACCACATTCATAATTATGGGCACATTTAATACGCTACCCGCTTTTGTTACGCGGTCATCGTAACTACCCGTAATTCGGAACTACGCAGTAGTCGTACTTTTTAATCTCGTACTTTTTTTCAAAACAAAATATGTAAAATAGTTTTATATTTTTCTAAAATTTTTTTTATGACTACTTTAAGGTCTTCTTTTTGTTAACTTAATTATGACTATTTTAAATCCTTCCTATAAAATTATATATATATATATATTTACATATTTATATATATGAATAATATTATTTGATTATTATTATTATTTGAGTATTATTTGATGTTTTTTATTAACATAACATACACTCTTATACAAGATGTCAACATTCAAGTCATATATATATTTATATATATACAAATATATATATATATATGTATGTATGTATGTATGTATGTATGTATGTATGTATGTATGTATGTATGTATGTATGTATGTATGTATGTATGTATGTATGTATGTATGTATGTATGTATGTATGTATGTATGTATGTATGTATGTATGTATGTATGTATGTATGTATGTATGTATGTATGTATGTATGTATGTATGTATGTATGTATGTATGTATGTATGTATGTATGTATGTATGTATGTATGTATGTATGTATGTATGTATGTATGTATGTATGTATGTATGTATGTATGTATGTATGTATGTATGTATGTATGTATGTATGTATGTATGTATGTATGTATGTATGTATGTATGTATGTATGATAACGAGTTATTTAATGGTTATTTAATGTTAGACAATATAAAAGAAAAAGGTATGCCATGCAAAACAATAACATTTATAAGTTTTATTTCTTTTAAGATATAAATTAATGAGTTATTAAATTTCGTTTACTTTTACTTACAGTATTTTATTTACAGTAGTTATTAAGTATAACTAATTACCTTTTCTTACCTTCTGTTATTTTTAAAAGAAAAGCTTTTTTAATATTTTTTTTTTTGCTTGTCATATATATTTGTGTGTGTGTATTTTTTTATATATATATTTTATATATATATATATATATATTTTATATATATATATATATATATATATATATATATATATATATATATATATATATATATATATATATATATATATATATAAATGTTTTTATATATTTATTTATGCCTATTTTGACGGTTTTTATTTATTTCTGACAATTTTATAAAATAAAGAGAAGCCTCAAAATATTTTAAGGCCTTCTCTTTACTATCTTCTTATTTCATTCATACTTTTTTTTTTTTTGCTAAGGCCTTCTCTTTTTTTACTAGTCGGGTAGTTAAATCGGGTAGTATGTTTTAATACGCGATCATCGGAACTACCCGAAATACGGAACTACCCGCTAGTCGGGTAATTTTTTAAAAAATTCGGGTAACAATGTATTTATTTATTTTTTTTTTATAAATTTTTTTCTTTTTTTTTAGATGACTAAACCATCAAAAATATGGGAATTTTTCACTAAGGACAATGACGACAAAGCCACCTGTAAAGAGTGTCGTAAAGAATTTACAGCAACGCAAGGATGTACAAGTGTTTTGCGCAAACACCTCAAAGGAAAACATGCAGATCTGTTCACAGAATTGGAAAAAAAAGATGCAGATAGAATGAGGGCAAATGACTCTTTTGAGGTTAATTCTGATGATTCTGAATTGCAATCACTAGGTAGACCATCTGAACCACAGCAACCACCTACCAAAAAGCCAAGAGAAGAACCGGAGAAGAGGAAAGCCCAGAATAAAAAGGTCTGGGATGAGGATAATATTCATCAAGTGAGGCTGATCACAGATATCACTAGGTGGGTGGTAGAAGAGATGAAACCATTTTCAGTAGTGGAAACTAAACCATTCATTCGCATGCTTAAAAGTGCTACCTTAGGCCAATACAATGAAATTTCAGCACATACACTGAGTTGCAGAGTAATTCCAAAAATCTATAAATTTATGAAAAAAACAATTATTGACTTATTAAATGCAGAAAAAGATGGACTTGAAGGAATTGCCTTAACATCAGATATCTGGAGTGCCAGAACAAATCATTCTTACATAAGCTTGACAGGACACTACCTAGACAAAAATTTCCGCCTGAGAAGATTCCTTTTCGCAATGAAGTATTTTCCAGAGGACCATACGGCGAATAACATCAGTGCCAAGATAACAGATATGGTTCACGAAATAGAGTTGAATCCCAAAACAGTGAGGTGGATCACCATTGTTACAGACGGCGCTGCAAACATTCAAAAGGGATCAAAAACAAATAGTGACATTAATACCAACATGTGGTGCGTCGACCACAAGATCCACTTGATTGTCACGGGTTCACTAGCTGCAAAAGACAAGGAAAAGAAAATGTACATATGTCCACAATGGAATCAACTTCACAAAAAGATGACGGGTTTGGTAAATTATTTTCACAACTCAGGAAAGAGGACAATCGATCTTGTCAACAAAGCTGAGGCACTTAAAATGACAACAACTAAGTTGGTACAGAACTGTCCAACGCGCTGGAATTCAGACTTAGCCCAGCTGGAATCAATAATTGCGCTTCTACCAGCCATGGAGCAAATAGTTGGGCCTGATGGTGACACATCTGGCTCAGAATTGAAAAAATTGATGCCAGACGAATCTGAGATTAGCAATGTCAAAACCATTATTAGAATTTTGAAGTTATTTGAAGTATTTTCAAACTCTGTTTCTGCCGACAAAACAGTCACCATCCACAAGGTTGTACCCATGCTTGTTACAATAAAGTTAGGACTTGAGACAACTCATAAATTGATGAAGGATCCCTTAATCCAAGAAATTACAAACTACTTTTTGCTGGAGATCGATAGAAGATTCCCACATTGTGGAAGTGTACAAATGGAGTACACTGTGGCCCATTTCTTGGATCCCCAAGCAAAAGGAGCAATGAAAGAAGGGTTAGACCGTTTTGACCTTGCGAGGAACACCCTTGTGAACACACTGAAGGACCTTGTTGACAGAGACCCCACACTGCAACCCACACCACCTGAAACCTCATCCCAAAACATAGAGGCCGCGGACTTTTTGGATGCCGACAGTTTGATGGCTAGTTTGTTGGACAATCACCACACACGAAGGTATGGAGCAACATACACGCACAAAGGAGGGAAATCAACTGCAAAAGAAAACGTAATAAAGGAGGTAGACAGATACCTTGGTGATGCACCAGCCGAGAAAACAGTGGACATTTTGGACTTTTGGAGGGTCAATTCAGGCAAATACCCTATGCTTGGAAGGCTTGCAAGACAGATTCTGGCTATCCCAGCCTCATCTGCTTCTTCTGAAAGAGTGTTTTCAAGTGCAGGGAACATTTGCACTGTAAGGAGAACAAATTTAAATGTTAGTAAAATGGAGCAGCTAATGTTCATGAAAGAGAACAGTAAATTACTGGATGAAATTTCAGATTTAAAATGGCCAGGCTACTTTTAATTTTTTGCTAATCCTGAAACTTGAACTCTTTCAGTACAAATATACTTATATTTTAATTTTTTTTGTTATTTGTAATTCAAAGTGAATTGAGTTGAACTGTTTTGGGTATTTTTACTTCTTCGGGTATTTCTACGGGTATTTCTACGGGTATTTCTACGGGTATTCTACGGGTATCAAGTATCGGGTATTCTACGGGTATTCTACGGGTATTCTCTACGGGTATTCTACGGGTATCAAGTATCGGGTATTAAAAACAATCGGGTATTACCCGATATAAAAAGAAACGGGTATTTTATAACTTTCGGGTAATTACCCGAATTTAAATATTCGGGTAATACCCGAAACAACTACCCGGATCCGAGTTCGGGTCTCGGGTCCCTATATTTAAAGGTTAGAAGATAAGGTTTTAATCACAATAACTGTAAGATAATGTTTTTTAATTAACACCTTTTTTATATTATTTATATATATGTTTGTGTGTGTGAATATATATATATATATATATATATATATATATATATATATATATATATATATATATATATATATATATATATATATATATATATATATATATTAAATGACGACATCTTGTATGAGAGTTGAATAAATTTAATATATGAACTTCAATAAATACGAATTCTCTCAATACTAATTTTTTATTTTATCTAATAAATTTTCGCAAGATTATTGATTCTAGCAAAAATTTATTAGATAAAATAAAAAATTATACTAGATATTAATGGTAATGTCACTTTGTAACATCAATGTTTGTTTGTAATTTAATTTAATATACAATTTGTAATTAAACCTGAAGATGCTAGTATCAATAATCTAGCGAAAGTTTCTTAGATAAAATAAAAAATTAGTATTGAGAGAATTCATATTTATTGAAGTTCATTTATCAAATATATATATATATGTATATATATATATATATACATATATATATATATATATATATATATATATATATATATATATATATATATATATATATATATATATATATATATAAGATGATATCAAAATAATGGCATAACAACAACAAAGAAAAGATAATAACAATATATATATATTGTTATTATGTTTATTTTTGTTGTTGCTTTTGCTGTTATTAATTTATTTTTGTTTTTATTATTATATGCTCCTTTATTATTACTTGTCATTAAAATAATCTTATTTAATATAAGTTAGTTTTAAACTCATTTTAAGTGATCTTGGTTGTAATCTATTGTCATTTACATTATAATCATGAAAGGACTTTGTCAATTGTTACTTTTCTCATTTTAGCAATTCAATATAAGAGTGAATCATCCAAATTAAATCTTTACATATTTTTCCATCTTTACTTCGGGATAATGTATTGTTCCTGTTACATATATAGTTAGAGTTATTTTAAAAAGCTTGAAACAAATATTTAATGAAGATATCAGTTGTGAAATATTTAATCTACAAAACTCATTTGGTGAGATAACTGTTACCCCCTCATGCATATCTACAAAAGACAATTTTCCTGCTATAAGTGAAAAAGTTGTAGATAATAATGATTCAGTTTTTGGAACTGTTGTTATTATATTTTCAGATAACAATGTTATTGTTTAAACTGAACTAGGTCATATTTAAATTTTAGTTATAATAATGATGATGAAATATTCTCATCAGATTTGACTACCCTATTAGCTGATTGGGCTGTTCAGTTTAGTGTTAATCTGACTGCTTTGTCATCTTTAATGTGTATTCTCTGTCTGTTTCATCTTGATTTGCCTATTTAAAAAACTCAACACAATTTTATAGTTGCATATCAAGCAGGTGGTGATTATTTTTGGTGGTGGTGTTTTAAAGTAGCAAAATATCGTTTTGGCCAGTTTTGTGTCTTTTGAAAGGTTTTAATTTTAAAAAACCTGTGTGATTCAAGTCTGTTAAGAATCACATTTAGTATCACACTTAGATTAAGTTAAACACATTGCAATTTTAGATGACAGAATTCTCAAGTGTGTATTCAACAAGTTGATGATAGTTTTGTTGTTTCACCCTTAATTCACTTGTTATAATTTAATTTGTTGAAATCTGTACTAAGTCTATTTTCTTACATTATTACTGACAAAATCAATTCTGTGTTCCGAGATGACGTCACGAAAATCAAAATACATTTGTCTGCCATGTTGGTTCATAAACAAATTTAGCTCAACTTTATTCAGATGCGGTTCTTTAAGTTAACTATATCAAAACTTATCAGTTAGCCATTTTCCTAGCTACTATTTCCTTTTAGTAGAAGTTTCAACTCGAAAATTGTTAACAACAAAACAAAAGTGTTGTATAAAGTTCTTTCAGAAAAGGTCTTACTTGAATAACTCATAAACTCTTTATATCTTCAAATATGGTCTTCTGTTGCATTTTTAATTGCAGTAATCGTTCTGAAAACTGCAAGAAGTTGTTTTATAGAATGTCTAAGGTTATTAATCACCATGATACAGATACAAAATTGTTGTCAACAGAACGAAGAGCAAAATGGTTTGCTGTTATAAAACGTAAAGATATCGATACTAGTGCCAGTCACTACAGAGTTTGTTCTAATCATTTTGCTTCTGGTTAATATTAATATATTCATTCTTATTCATAAAAAAACTATATATAAGATATTTTTGTACACGTAGAATAGCCTGCACAACTGAAAAATGTCTTCTTTCTTCTCTTATTGGGATTTTTGTTTATTTTGATATTGTCTTTATATAGTTAAAATATTAATACGGTTCTAAACTTTTAAAGCATTTAAGTTCTTCTTTGGTGGCAGGGCTTGGTGCAAACAATAAATATGTAACAATATCAGCATGGGAGATTTTAGGATAGAAGTCTGGATCGGAGGGATAATCTGTCTTTTTCAACGTATATGGATCAATATTATCAATTTTTGAGATCTTAGTTCTATATCTAGTTTTACTTTGGTTTGAAAGGTTTTTATAATAATCGCTCTTTGCCATACTCAAGACAAAGATTGATTTAGTTATATATTATATATACTAGATGTCTAACTTCGATCCGAAAAGTGAAGCCGAGGAAGCCATTTCTAATTCGGGCAAAAACATGCATTTTTAATAGGGAGCGAATACCCGACCCGAATACCCGCGGGTACCCGTAGACGGGTAATTTTAATAACTTCAGTTACCCGATATCCAAGCCTTCGGGTCGGGTAATACCCGAATAAAGCTACCCGAATATTACCCGTAGAAGTACCCGATCATCGGATAATTTTATTACCCGATATCTTTACCCGAAAGTCGGGTAATAAAATTACCCGTAGAAGTACCCGAAAATCGGGTAATAAAAATACCCGATAATCTGGTACATCGGGTAATAAAACTACCCGATATTTCGGGTAATAAAACTACCCGATAATTCGGGTAATAAAATTACCCGATAATTCGGGTAATAAAATTACCCGAAATTAAGTAAAAAAATTACCCGATCCTCGAACCGAAGTTTTCGCGCGATCGGGTATTTTCGTTCATTTTTTTTTTTTTTTTTTGTTTTTTTGTTTTTTACTGTGTTTTTTTAAATTTAACTTTATTTCAATTCTTTTAATATCATATTTATTTCTATTTGTTAGTTCCACCCTGTCCGTGTAAGTATTAATTTTTAACTAATTAAAAGTTAATACTTACGTGAAGTGGGTGGAACTAATACTCCATGTAAGTATTAATTCTACCTACTCCATGTAAGTAATAATTTTTAATTAGCTAAAAATTGATACTTATATGGAATAGGTGGAATTAATACTCAATTCTTCACAGTTTTTTTTAAATATTGTGCTATCACCTTTTAAATATAAAAGTAAGTAAAAATTTCTTTTTTTAAATTTATTTACTTTATTATTTGTCCCCATAATTATGAAAGTGGTCTAAGTCAAAATTAAAAATAAAAAGAATTTATCACTTATTTCACACGACATGATTTTAAACTAAATATATTCAATGTAATTTTTACGATATCGTCAAAAATGAACCTTTAAAAAGTAGTTGTAATTACAACGTTATACGGAATTTTTTAATTTATTCAAATGCGAATCATTAAATATCTCGAAACAAGAAATATATGACTTAGACCACATTCATAATTATGGGCACATTTAATACGCTACCCGCTTTTGTTACGCGGTCATCGTAACTACCCGTAATTCGGAACTACGCAGTAGTCGTACTTTTTAATCTCGTACTTTTTTTCAAAACAAAATATGTAAAATAGTTTTATATTTTTCTAAAATTTTTTTTATGACTACTTTAAGGTCTTCTCTTTATTAACTTAATTATGACTATTTTAAATCCTTCCTATAAAATTATATATATATATATATTTACATTATTATATTTATGAATAATATTATTTGATTATTATTATTATTTGAGTATTATTTGATGTTTTTTATTAACATAACATACACTCTTATACAAGATGTCAACATTCAAGTCATATATATATTTATGTATATACAAATATATATATATGTATGTATGTATGTATGTATGTATGTATGTATGAATGTATGTATGTATGTATGTATGTATGTATGTATGTATGTATGTATGTATGTATGTATGTATGTATGTATGTATGTATGTATGTATGTATGTATGTATGTATGTATGTATGTATGTATGTATGTATGTATGTATGTATGTATGTATGTATGTATGTATGTATGTATGTATGTATGTATGTATGTATGTATGTATGTATGTATGTATGTATGTATGTATGATAACGAGTTATTTAATGGTTATTTAATGTTAGACAATATAAAAGAAAAAGGTATGCCATGCAAAACAATAACATTTATAAGTTTTATTTCTTTTAAGATATAAATTAATGAGTTATTAAATTTCGTTTACTTTTACTTACAGTATTTTATTTACAGTAGTTATTAAGTATAACTAATTACCTTTTCTTACCTTCTGTTATTTTTAAAAGAAAAGCTTTTTTAATATTTTTTTTTTTGCTTGTCATATATATTTGTGTGTGTGTATTTTTTTTTATATATATTTTATATATATATATATATATATATATATATATATATATATATATATATATATATATATATATATATATATAAATGTTTTTATATATTTATTTATGCCTATTTTGACGGTTTTTATTTATTTATGACAATTTTATAAAATAAAGAGAAGCCTCAAAATGTTTTAAGGCCTTCTCTTTACTATCTTCTTATTTCATTCATACTTTTTTTTTTTTTGCTAAGGCCTTCTCTTTTTTTACTAGTCGGGTAGTTAAATCAGGTAGTATGTTTTAATACGCGATCATCGGAACTACCCGAAATACGGAACTACCCGCTAGTCGGGTAATTTTTTAAAAAATTCGGGTAACAATGTATTTATTTATTTTTTTTTTTATAAATTTTTTTCTTTTTTTTTAGATGACTAAACCATCAAAAATATGGGAATTTTTCACTAAGGACAATGACGACAAAGCCACCTGTAAAGAGTGTCGTAAAGAATTTACAGCAACGCAAGGATGTACAAGTGTTTTGCGCAAACACCTCAAAGGAAAACATGCAGATCTGTTCACAGAATAGGAAAAAAAAGATGCAGATAGAATGAGGGCAAATGACTCTTTTGAGGTTAATTCTGATGATTCTGAATTGCAATCACTAGTTAGACCATCTGAACCACAGCAACCACCTACCAAAAAGCCAAGAGAAGAACCGGAGAAGAGGAAAGCCCAGAATAAAAAGGTCTGGGATGAGGATAATATTCATCAAGTGAGGCTGATCACAGATATCACTAGGTGGGTGGTAGAAGAGATGAAACCATTTTCAGTAGTGGAAACTAAACCATTCATTCGCATGCTTAAAAGTGCTACCTTAGGCCAATACAATGAAATTTCAGCACATACACTGAGTTGCAGAGTAATTCCAAAAATCTATAAATTTATGAAAAAAACAATTATTGACTTATTAAATGCAGAAAAAGATGGACTTGAAGGAATTGCCTTAACATCAGATATCTGGAGTGCCAGAACAAATCATTCTTACATAAGCTTGACAGGACACTACCTAGACAAAAATTTCCGCCTGAGAAGATTCCTTTTCGCAATGAAGTATTTTCCAGAGGACCATACGGCGAATAACATCAGTGCCAAGATAACAGATATGGTTCACGAAATAGAGTTGAATCCCAAAACAGTGAGGTGGATCACCATTGTTACAGACGGCGCTGCAAACATTCAAAAGGGATCAAAAACAAATAGTGACATTAATACCAACATGTGGTGCGTCGACCACAAGAACCACTTGATTGTCACGGGTTCACTAGCTGCAAAAGACAAGGAAAAGAAAATGTACATATGTCCACAATGGAATGAACTTCACAAAAAGATGACGGGTTTGGTAAATAATTTTCACAACTCAGGAAAGAGGACAATTGATCTTGTCAACAAAGCTGAGGCACTTAAAATGACAACAACTAAGTTGGTACAGAACTGTCCAACGCGCTGGAATTCAGACTTAGCCCAGCTGGAATCAATAATTGCGCTTCTACCAGCCATGGAGCAAATAGTTGGGCCTGATGGTGACACATCTGGCTCAGAATTGAAAAAATTGATGCCAGACGAATCTGAGATTAGCAATGTCAAAACCATTATTAGAATTTTGAAGTTATTTGAAGTATTTTCAAACTCTGTTTCTGCCGACAAAACAGTCACCATCCACAAGGTTGTACCCATGCTTGTTACAATAAAGTTAGGACTTGAGACAACTCATAAATTGATGAAGGATCCCTTAATCCAAGAAATTACAAACTACTTTTTGCTGGAGATCGATAGAAGATTCCCACATTGTGGAAGTGTACAAATGGAGTACACTGTGGCCCATTTCTTGGATCCCCAAGCAAAAGGAGCAATGACAGAAGGGTTAGACCGTTTTGACCTTGCGAGGAACACCCTTGTGAACACACTGAAGGACCTTGTTGACAGAGACCCCACACTGCAACCCACACCACCTGAAACCTCATCCCAAAACATAGAGGCCGCGGACTTTTTGGATGCCGACAGTTTGATGGCTAGTTTGTTGGACAATCACCACACACGAAGGTATGGAGCAACATACACGCACAAAGGAGGGAAATCAACTGCAAAAGAAAACGTAATAAAGGAGGTAGACAGATACCTTGGTGATGCACCAGCCGAGAAAACAGTGGACATTTTGGACTTTTGGAGGGTCAATTCAGGCAAATACCCTATGCTTGGAAGGCTTGCAAGACAGATTCTGGCTATCCCAGCCTCATCTGCTTCTTCTGAAAGAGTGTTTTCAAGTGCAGGGAACATTTGTACTGTAAGGAGAACAAATTTAAATGTTAGTAAAATGGAGCAGCTAGTGTTCATGAAAGAGAACAGTAAATTACTGGATGAAATTTCAGATTTAAAATGGCCAGGCTACTTTTAATTTTTTGCTAATCCTGAAACTTGAACTCTTTCAGTACAAATATACTTATATTTTAATTTTTTTTGTTATTTGTAATTCAATGTGATAAGTGAATTGAGTTGAACTGTTTTGGGTATTTTTACTTCTTCGGGTATTTCTACGGGTATTTCTACGGGTATTTCTACGGGTATTTCTACGGGTATTTCTACGGGTATTTCTACGGGTATTTCTACGGGTATTTCTACGGGTATTTCTACGGGTATTTCTACGGGTATTTCTACGGGTGATTCTACGGGTATTTCTACGGGTATTTCTACGGGTATTTCTACGGGTATTTCTACGGGTATTTCTACGGGTATTTCTACGGGTATTTCTACGGGTATTTCTACGGGTATTTCTACGGGTATTTCTACGGGTATTTCTACGGGTATTTCTACGGGTATTTCTACGGGTATTTCTACGGGTATTTCTACGGGTATTCTACGGGTATCAAGTATCGGGTATTCTACGGGTATTCTACGGGTATTCTACGGGTATTCTCTACGGGTATTCTACGGGTATCAAGTATCGGGTATTAAAAACAATCGGGTATTACCCGATTTAAAAAGAAACGGGTATTTTATAACTTTCGGGTAATTACCCGAATTTAAATATTCGGGTAATACCCGAAACAACTACCCGGATCCGAGTTCGGGTCTCGGGTCCCTAATTTTTAACTTTTATTTCACACGTCGGATATAGCTTTTGCCCTTATTACAAATGGCGGATTCAATTTGTAAACAAAAAAAGCGGCTTCACTTTTCGTCTAATAAAATCCCGCAAGTTAGACATCTAGTATATATATTATTGGATTGAATACGCTCAGTGTTATAATTTGTTTGTGAACCAACATGGCGGATACGCATAATTTAGCATAAATTAAAACTTCACTCGGAACACAGAATATGCTTATTTCATACAAAGTTTTATATGAGGTAATAATTGAAATATTTAACTTATTTAGGTTAATTTTACTTGTGTCTTAAGTAATTTTCTTTCTTATTATAACAGTTTTATAACAACATTGTCTATATTTATGCATTCAATAGCTGCTGAATGGAGAAATTACATTTGGTAAATGTAATTGGCATAGAAATGATTCCCATAAATGTTTAATGAATTGTTTTCGATTTCATATTTTATTTGCATTAGATTTTTGAGATACTTTGGTATTTTTAGTATATATATGTACACTACAATATAGTCATGAATTTAAGTTAAATGTAATTTATAACTTTTAAGGTTGTAATTTATTGATACTTGTATTACCCAGACAGCCTCCCGTTAGAGGCCCAATGCTGGCCCAGTTCCGCTTGCGACAGCGGCGCGATGCCGGCAACTGATCACGGCCCAATATCAAAACGGCCAATGGCCCAGCATCGCTAGCCAGCACTGGCCCGGGATCATTTTCCAGCATTTGTCCGTGATCGTATGCCAGCACTGACCCGTTACTTTTAACCAATATACATTCACTAACGCACTATTATCAGCCATTTCTAATGTGATATCGCACAAAAAGCAAATATAAAAGTAAATATTTTTTGATATTTATTCCAGTTCAAATTAACAAAATAAAATTTTTAATGGTACAGATATTATTGATAATTTGAAATAGTGCTATTTATCAAACGGGTTTTTTCGTTCTTCTCAAGCCTTTCGTCCACCATTTCGATCTCCTGAAAGCTGAAAATACTCTTCAGCCAACGCACAAACTCTTTGCTTGATGCTCCCGAGTTTAAATGATTTAGTTTTACAGCACCTAAATACAAACTTTAACTTAACAAAATTGTAAATATAACAATTGAACACATACAAATAAATATATATTAAATAAAAATAAAGATTTCTTCTTACCCAATAAAATCTTTTTCTTCTTCAAGTTTTCCACTGAAATAACCAGCTCTTTTTTAACAGCTGTAAAAATCAGGATCTCTTAGAAATTTCATTCTTAAAATTCTAGTAAAATAAAAATAAACATTTACAAAAATAACTTAAAATAACTGAAGGTATAAATTCTAAGCATATTACTACTAACCAGTGCAATGAAGTGTTCCTTCACTCACTTTGGCAAGAATCCATCTGACAGATGAACATCGATTGAATGTCAATGAAGACCCTGAAAACTAAAATTAAGAAGAAAAAATTAATGAAACTGCTTATTTTAAAAATAGGTTAATGTGCATTTTATTGCCTATACATACATATATATATATACATATAGTTATAGTGAATTCCAAAAATGAGGAGAGTGACCATTGACAAAAAAATTTAATGAATATAATACAAGTATCAATAAATTACAACCTTAAAAGTTATAAATTACAACCTTTAACTTAAATTCATGACTACATTGTAGTGTACATATATATACTAAAAATACCAAAGTATCTCAAAAATCTAATGCAAATAAAATATGAAATCAAACAAATCATTAAACATTTATGGGAATCATTTCTATGCCAATTACATTTACCAAATGTAATTTTTCCATTCAGCAGCTATTGAATGCATAAATATAGACAATGTTGTTATAAAACTGTTATTATAAGAAAGAAAATTAGTTAAGACACAAGTAAAATTAACCTAAATAAGTTAAATATTTCAATTACCACCTCATATAAAACTATGTATGAAATAAGCATATTAATTTTGTTAGTAATAATGTAAGAAAATAGACTTAGTATAGATTTCAACAAATTAAATTATAACAAGTGAAGCAAGGGTTAAACGAAAAACCATCATTAACTTGTAACAATAGATACTTGAGAATTCTGTCATCTAAAATTGCAATGCATTTATTTTATCTAGGTGTGATACTAAATGTGATTCTTAACAGACTTAAATCACACATGTTTTTTAAAATTAAAACCTTGCAAAAGACACAAAACTGGCCAAAATGATATTTTGCTACTTTTAAACAAAGGCAAACCATATATATATATATATATATATATATATATATATATATATATATATATATATATATATATATATATATATATAAAGATGATAAGAAAATAATAGCATAACAACAACAAAGAAAAGATAATAACAATATATATATTGTTATTATCTTTATTTTTGTTGTTGTTATTGCTTTTATTACTTTGTCTTTGTTTTTATCATTATATGTTCCTTGATTATTACTTGTCATTAAAATAATCTTATTTAATTTAAGTTAGTTTTAAACTCATTTTAAGTGACCTTGGTTGTAATCTATTGTCATTTACATTACAATTATGAAATGACTTTGTCAGTCTTCACTTTTCTCATTTTAGCAATTCAAAATAAGAGTGAACCATCCAAACTAAATCTTTATATTACTTTTTTAGCTACAATTTTCTTTTCTTAGTTTAATGTTTGTAATTGAAGATGATGATAATTTTTAAAATTTGACATTCTATTTTCAGTTTTCTCAGTAGACAACATCATCTCAAAAGCTGGACCTTCTAAATCATCTACTGAAGAAGGAACAGGTTTGATTATGAAAGTTGTCACTGATAGATTTTCTTATTTTATCAATTTATCCTTTATGAAATTAAATTATGAAATTAATAACATGAAAGAACAAGAACTGCCATCCCAAATTCTAAAACTTCTATAAAAACCACACTTAAAAGGAAAAATGTTTGATTATGAAATCTTCATTTAAAGATGTTATTCCATACTTAATTTATTGATAAAATACTTTGATGCATAATTACATTTTCTTAATTTAATGTTATTCCTGTTGTACATTCCTAACACTTCTTCTTTAATAAAAGTTATTAAAGGACTAATGAAGATGATAATAAAATCTTTTTTCAGTTTTCTTAGTGGACACCATCCCAAAAGCTGGATCTTCTAAATCATCTACTGAAGAAAGAACAGGTTTGATTATGAAAGTTGTCACTAATATGTTTTGTTATAATATTTGTCCCAAATAGATTTTTTAAACTTGTCAATATCTAATCATTTGTTCTGTAATTCACATTTGTTTTTTTAGGTATATTTTTCTTTTATTATTTCATTAATTTCATGTTTTTGTTGTTGTAAATGTTGATTACTTGAGCAAGCTTTTGTTTTTTTGTTCTTAGAAGTTTATTGAATATTTTCATTAGGCTTTTAAATAAATAGCTTTTTAAGACACAAATTTTAGTAAGAAATAGCTCTTAGTTTTATTTATTGTTAAGAACTTAAAACCTCTTTATACATGATTTGTTTTTCTAATATTTAAAAAAAATGGAAGCTTTTGGAATGAAAAATTAACTGCTTTTTAATTTCATTATACATTAAAATGTTCTATTTTTAAGGACAATCAAATTTTGGACAAATGACAATGGTTCTAAATAGTTTATAAGACTTGATTATCTTATTTATCATAAGTCTTAATGCAAAAACAGTATTGCAATGAACAAGTTTTTTAAGATAATAGTTTATGTGAATAAAAAGTACATAAACCTTGTAACCAGTGAACAAGCACAAAACCACTGCCTAGAGAATTGTAAACTTTGATCGCCAACTGGGTTTAGAAAATGAATTGTGAATGTCTGAGCATATACTTTTATCCATATTTAAATTTATGCAGAATTTAATTTATGCATTTATGCTAGTTTTATTCTTTTAAGGTTGTTCGAATATTAGAACCTTTTTTTCTAACATTCCAAGAATATTTTTTTAGAGTACAAAGTTGCTTTTGTTACTTAACAGTTTTTTTTTCGTGAATTAAAACTTATAACTTAACTCAAATCTTTAACTTTTACTAAAAGTGTTCAAAGGTCATCAACCATCTCCATTGTTCAAAGGTTACCATCTCCATTACCTACTAGAGGTTACTAAGACTTATTCTTGAAAGAAATTGTCTTACTTTGGAGTTGTTCCATGTAAAATTATCCACCCAAAATAATTTTTACACCCTTATGTTTTAAAATCAATTGATCTATATATTATTGGTTGTTCTTAACAATCAAAAAATAATTGCAATAGTTTGAAATGCACAAAAGGTCTTGTGATATCTGTTTTAAATATAGTAATGGGAAGTGTTAATCAACTTAGACCTTTACTTTTAACAAATTTAAAAATGATATGCTAAAGACGCTGTTAGTAAAATGTTTTTAATATTGTAATTTTATGATGCAATATATTTATATTTAAAACATTAGTCTCAGTATTATAGGTTTTTGGAGATAAAATGAAGGCTGTCACCCAAATAAAAGTTTACTTGAATATTGTTAATTTAATAAAAAAAAATGTAGCTTTGTCTCTCTAATACTTATCACAGCATCACACAACAAAACAAAATATTTTCTAATGGAAAAAAATTGCTAGAAAAATAAAGCTTGGAAAAAATTTTTTTTTTTTTTTTTTAAGTATTCTCAAAATAATTTAAGCTCTGAATTGAAGATTAAACAGAAGATAAGAGTAAATAAAAGTTTAAAAGAAAAATCAATTTAGAGGCATTAAAATTAATGAAATGAAGTCTAAATTAAAGAAAGTTATTATACAAACAACTAAATAAAAATAAAAGTTGAATTAGAAAAAAAATGTATATATATATATTGAATTAGAAAAATAGCTTGAACCATTTTTAAGACACTTTAAATACAAAATATGCAAAGTTCACTGGGTTTTAAAAATATTTATTGACTACAAATAAAAAAGCAATACTTGTCAATCACCAAAATAATCTAAAGTTTTGTATTTATATAGTTAAGTATTTTGGAGGTGGGTGCACACTAACATATTGTGAATACCTGAGGGGAAAGTTGTAGTTTACAATGTAATCAACTTTACAGAACACTTTCTTTTCAACTTTTTCTGTTAATAATCATAGTCTTTAGTATATATTAAATGTGATATACCAGACATAATTGTTTACTGACAAAAAATTTACACTTCAAACAAGTGATATTAATATTTTTGAAGCCTTTGATTAGCTCATTCAAGCCTTCATCTAACAGAGCTTTTCGTTTTTGAGAAAATGGTTCCAATAATTTATGCAACTTTTTAATAACAGTTTTGATCAAAACACTACTTAGGACACATTTTTCAATTTTGATTTCTTTATTTAAACTTTACTAAAAAATTTAGATTTGATTTTAATAAAATGCACTTTTTTCTTGGAGCAGTTTAGAAACTGACTAAATACACAAAGTTAGTCAAAATGTCAAGTAGACTGCAAGTTCAACAACTTGTGCACTATCCAAAAGTTCTTTACGGCTTCTAAGTCTAAATTAAACGTAATGACCTTTCTTCATTGCACTCCAGATATTCCTTCAGCAGTCACATCATCAATCAGTTGTTGAATGGTGTATAGATAAGGATGGTAACAATTGGTCTGCCAACAACAAAAGTGAGACTTAACCTACAGAAAAATCTTATCATAGATAAAGAGTAAATAAACCAGTTAAAATTATTTAGCTAATGGTTGTTTAAATACAATTTCTTGATGCTTTTTAGAATAAAAGGATATATGAAGTCCTGAGTAGGATTTTTCAAACTTAAGATTGGATTGTGGATCTCAAAATCATTCAACTTTGAGTCTTAATAAAACTAGGTTACTAATCAGGGTGATTTAAACTTTTTTGGCTGGTGTTATATTCTAGAGGATCTGATAAGTAATATTCTCAATTGACAAAATCTTGACAAACCAATTTTATTCTTATTAACTGCATATTAAAAAAAAAGTTAAACAAAAATTGGTTAAAGAACTATTTAAAATTTCAAATTAACTATTTTAATTGAAAAATTATAAATTAATAGCAAATTAAAAAATAAATAAAAATATATGAAAGAAAATTTTTTTTTTAATGCAATTATGAAGAAATGAATCAAATAAACTTTTCAAGTTTAAATAAATGAAATCAAAGTCATAACTAAATAAAAGATAAACATTGTAACTTTTTGTGACCTTTTTAACAGTGCCTTCTGTCATATTTTTGTAGTAATATTAACTTTTATTAAGTTAAAAAAACCTTGTGCAAATAATAAAGTTAATTATACTTATTTATTAATTTAATTGAAGATAAAAACTTTAAGAACTTTATCTACAGTTGAACTGTAATTAAAAATATTAGTTTTATAATTGAACTGTCTCAATACTTAGCATAAAAACTTATAAAAATTGAAACTAGCTAAATCATTTATTTGAATCATACTTAATATGATTCAAATAAATTACCATTCAACAAAAAGTAGTGGTAATATCATTTATTAAAATGATTTTAATAATTGATTTAGGAGAACTTTTAATTGAAATAAGAGGATTATTGAGGAGAACTTTTGATTACCACAAAAATGTTTATTTTTTCATTTTTGTTCATTTTTCTTTTTAGTTAAATCTGAACCAATTATTATAAATTTAAAAGCAGATTGAAGTTCCTCTTCATCCGCCCCTCCCCCTCCCTCTTCCCATGTCTCAAAATAAAAGCGGAAAATCAAAATTTAAGTACCAAAAGTGCTGCACAAAATAGAGTATGTGCTGCATGAAATAAATCAATAAAATTTGGCAGGTGCAAAGGAATTGTGTAAACTTAACATCGAGAATAGTATTGCAAAAAAAACAAGTATATCCTCAACATTTACTGAATGCACAAAGTATAACTAAGTTTTTGTCATTTAAAAATCTACTTAAAAAAGTTTTTATTGTAATCAAAAGGTACAGATTTATAAAGTTTAATTACTCTAGTTTTTAAAAAATATCTATACTAATATATAACTCTAAATAAAAAACCTCAATATACGTTTCTCCCTCAATAGCGAAAAGCAAACTTCAAAAAACGTGGCACAGAATTTTAGCACAAATATCGGTTCCGTAAAACGCGTAATTCTACGTACCTAAATAATGGATTGTGTGTCAAGTGTAAAATTTACTCTTATTTATCAATAAATTAAATAAAACACAATGCATAAGATATAGAAATATATAAAAATATAATTTGTTAATATTATTTTATCACTTAAATTATATTTAAAACTTTCAAAATACCAGCAAGAAAGTAATAGTACGCTTTTCGCTGATTTTTACATGCAAGAGCACAGCTGTCTGATAAATTTGATGAAAAATTTCATAAAAGTGTCCTCTTAAAGTTCGCAAAAAATTAAAGCGCAGTACGAACCAGTCAAAGGAACAACGTCTTACGCTGGTCAAAGGTACACGAGATGGGTTTCTTCAACAATTATCATCTCAAACCCCATTTAGGGTTAGTAGAAAAGGACAGTTAGTTAGGAGAGAAAATATTGCTATTTAGTGACTTGTTGATTGCGAGAAAAAAGTATAAGCTAACCGGGCATGGAACCAAGTATGAGATTATTTGATATGTTTGAAACGTATGATGGCACTTCGGATGCTGATGTCTGGATTCAACGAACGTGATGAGGTTATTTTAGTGGATTTCCAACCGTTTGGAGTTGATATGATGCTTGGAATGAGTTCCATTAAATTACTAGGAGGAGTATTTGTTTCTCCATTGGGAAAAGCGAAGTTCGGACTGAGTTACTGCGGAGCATCGGCTTCGAGTAAGAACAAAGTCAAGAAAATCGAAATTAAAAAGAATGATCACGAAGCAATTTTTAATGGTGTTGAATGGAGAGTCAAATGGAAATGGAGAGATGGAGAAGGCCCCACCAGATTGTATAATAAAGTGGCACAGTACGGAATTCCACCATACGCTAGAGCAGACTATGAAAACGAACTACAGGATTGGATTGATCGGAAATGGCTGTTAGAGTATGACGAAAATGAATTGGGGCCGCTCAAAGGGCAGATTCCCTTAATGGCTGTCATTCAGAGAAACAAAGACAACAAAATCCGACCTGTTCTAGACTGGAGAGAAGCTAACGATTTCATTGAGGCATACACGAGAGATGCAGATGTGTGTGTCGAAAAGCTTAGAGAATGGAGAAGAATGGGTAACAAACCAGCAATCATCGATTTACGCAAGGCTTATCTTCAACTAAAAACTGATAAATCTCTTTGGCCGATCCAAACAGTGGTGTTTCGAAATAAAAGGTATTGCTTGACACGACTTGGTTTCGGATTGAATGTTGCGCCAATGATCATGAAATCCGTTGTGAGTGCCGTCGTTGATCAAGACGAATTGGTGAAGAGGGGAACGTCTGCTTATGTAGACGACATTTTCGTAGACGAAAGTGTGGTGAGTCTTGATTATGTCAAGAGGCATTTTTTGAAATATGGTTTAGAGAGTAAAGATGGTGAGCAGATTGATGATAATGGAGTTCGTGTGTTAAGATTGTGTGTGCGCAAGGTTGGTAACAAACTGATGTGGTCCAGAGGGAATCGAGGTGATGCTATCTCGCAAAAGTTAACCAGGAGAGTTGTGTTTTTAATCTGTGGACAATTGGTAGGACATTTACCCGTGTGTGGTTGGCTGCGAGTGATTTGTAGTCTCTTGAAGAGAAAAGCTGTCAGCCTGACGACGGGTTGGGACGATGAAGTTTGTGATGAGAACGTTAAGTGGGTGCTTCAGGTATTTGCTGAGGTGGAACGCTGCGAGCCTGCTTGTGGTGATTGGGCTGTGCGTGGTGATGAAGGAAAAGTGTGGGTTGATGCCAGTTCTTTAGCGATTGGTGCTCTTATTCAAGTTAAGGAGACTACTGTGGAGGATGCAACATGGCTGCGAAAAGAAACGTCTGATGTTCATATAAACATGGCAAAATTAGACGCTGTGATACGGGGAATGAATATGGCTCTGATGTGGAAGCTGAAGAAAGTGACTGTTTTTACCGATTCCATGACTGTGTACCACAGGGTTTCTGACGCCCTTACGGGAAAATCATGGTTGAGATCAAAAGCGACGGGTGAAATGCTGATTCGAAGAAGACTGAGCGTGTTGCAACAACTAATTGAAGAATACGATGTTAGCGTCGAGGTGAAACTCATTCCTTCTAAAGATAATTTGGCCGACGCATAAACTAGAGTTCGCAGCAGATGGCTCAACAAACTGACTGTGCCAGAGTGTCGGAATAGTTGTATGGGAATCGCAGCTACGAAGGCTGAATCTATTTCTGATATACACAAAAGAACTGGATGTTTTGGAGTGAATCGAACGTTAAACTTTGTTCGTAAAACAATTCCGACTGCTACTGAAAACGATGTTCGAAATGTGATAAAAAATTGCGAACCATGTCAGTCAATAGATCAAGCGCCAATACGGTGGGAAAAAGGGAAATTGGATGTTGAAGGAAACTGGGAGGGATTGGCCATGGATATCACGCATTATGGCACTGACAAGTTTTTGAGTCTAATTGATTGTGGACCTTCAAAATACGCGTTGTGGCGACAATTATCGAGCTCATACGGAAGTGTTGCCATAGTCCGAATACTCCGTCTTGTTTTTTGTGAACGTGGAGCACCGTCTGAGATATTAACTGACAATGAGCCAACATTTAAAACTAAAGAGATAAGGAGTTTCCTTGATAGTTGGGGAGTGCAAATTAGATATAGAGCCGCTTATTATCCTGAAGGAAATGGAATTGTGGAAAGAAACCACCGTACGATCAAGAGAATAGCAGAACGATCAAAAATGTCGATACCGGAAGCCCTATATTGGTACAATGTCTCAGCCGACAAAAATGGTGCAAGCCCGATGGGCAAAATATACAGCTATCCTATTGGTGTGAAAAGATTGAAAAAAGAGAATCTTATTGCACGAAATGTCATGAACGAGAGATTTCGAAATGGCGATAAAGTCTGGCTGAAACCACCAAATGCGAGGTGCCATACAAAGTGGCAACCAGCTACGGTAACTCGGAATGCGTTAAACCAAACCGTAGAAGTGAACGGCATTCCGCGTCATGTGAAACACATTACACCTCGAAATGATACTCAGCCCTACGTTATCCCTGATGTGGAAGTAGAAATGAATGTTGAACTGATCAAGTGAACGCTGAAAACCAAGGAGATCCAATTAAAGATGTGTTAGAGACGAACGAGGAAAATATCGAAGCTGAAGATAGACCCCAAGAAATCGACATGCTTTTGCGACGGAGTGGTCGGGAACGGCGCATGCCTTCGAAATACTTTGATTGCTACTTGGATGATCCGTAAGGATCAAGGAGGAGTGTAATTCCGGAAAGTTCTAGAACATTTGATGACATTAGGGATTTAATAGCTCTAATAGTTTTTACAAATAAGAATTGTAAATATGTGTTTGTGGTGATTTATAACGGTTTGTGAAAGGATATTTTGGGAAAAGCATGGGGTATATATAAAGGAGAAATTTTTTTTTATCACAAATTATCTTTAAAGATTTATTCTAAGATGGGTCAATCTAGATCTATCCCTTATGTATGACCATTGGGGTAGAGGAATTGGTTTGTCACCCTCAATAGTTTTGTAACTGCATTGATTTATTGCTTTATTTGTAAAAAACACATTAAAAAACTTTGCATCGCATAATTTATTTTTCTCTCTGCTTTCTTGGATTCCTTTCACCACTTTGTTTGTATATATTTTTTATTTGTATAATTTTTTCATTAAAAGGTAGGTTGTTTAGAATGCGTTTTAAATAATCAGATTTTACTAAAATAAATTTTGAGAACTTTTGGTGAAGTGATCTGTTAAGATTACTTGATTTATTTCTGAAATTCATCTTTCTTTTTTTGCTATTTTCTTTGCTATAGTCTTTGCAAGTGAGGTCACTTTTAAAACTTACAAAGATAAGAAAAATTATAGTGCTGAAGATGAAATTGAAGAATATGAAAATGATGATGATGGTGATGGTTATGGTGATAGTGATGGTGAACAGGGAAACAATGAGGACTCTGAAGAAGTTGCTAATCTATATGTCTATAACAGAAGTGAGTTTTTTACTTTCTCTAATAGTTCTTAAAGATAACACATGTTACACTATAGAAGGTATCATTCAGAAATGTTTGTCAGCAGTCAATGGGTTTTGATAATTCTACTTCATTATATGCTCCAATTAATAAACGTTGTTTTCAGAATATTTTAAATTCTATGCTCTTATTATTTTTCATTAATATTTTTCATTCTTTGGATATCTTTATTTCTTGAAAATTTTTTTAACAGACGAGGAATATATATCCTCATTCTCAATTACCAGTAACTAAAGTTTTTCTACTTCTGTAATATTTGCTTTGTTTAAAATGATTACATCATCAGTTAATTACATCATCAATAAATTACATCATCAATCAATTACATCATCAATCAATTATATCATCAATCAAATGCATCATCAATTAGTTATGTCATGTAAAGTAGTTTACTTCATTGCTCACAGTCAATAAAGTTACGAGTTCTCAAAGAAGAACTCATTAATACTGTGTACTATTACATATTCCACCAAAAGTTGGTTGATGATATCATGCCAACAACATGGATCACTGTGTCACGAAATGACTTTTAATTCGAACCTCTTGTCCCGAGAAAACCCTTTGGAGGTTTGAGAGTACACATGTGTAGAATAACACTAGAGTTGCTTTTGAAATCTTTCATCATCGTCCGAGAAAGAAAAATCAGTTTAAAGTTTTTAATTTTATTGCTCAGAATAAAAATTTTACAAAAAAATAATTTCTTTAAAAAAATCTTGTTCTCTATTATAACATATAAATTTCTTCAACATATAATGTGTTTGCAACTCTAAACAAAGCAAAACCAAAAAAAATACATACAAACTATTCTTGAAAGACAAACAGTTTTCTACTTTCAGCTTTGAAATTCAAGCTGTGAAAAACATTAATGATTCTAGATACTTATACAAAATTATTCTACTCAATTGATTAAGAAGCAAGCCTTTATTAAACTCTTACATAGCATATGTAATTAATAACTGTAAATGTCTCTTCCACAAATAGAAATCAAAATAAATGTTTACTGTTATACTCGATCAAACAGTTTCGAAGATTCCTGGGATAATCCCGATGGATGGCTGGCCTCTTGAAACGTTGCCAATGAAGACTGAAGTTGTGGTGAAGTGACTCTGTGGCTTGCTCAGAAAAGATGCCCAGAGAGTGGTTGTGGCGATCAATAAACTGCGTCACATGGAAGAAAACAGCATGTGCTTTGGAGGTAACACTTGTGTTTGGAAGGTTGAGATAGGAAGCTTTAAACTCTTCAATAAGCTCACAGTAGTTCTGAAACAGCATCAAATTTTCTGAGGGTTTCAATAAATGGAAATGCCAAAAAGCAAGCATGCTTCTCTGCAAGTTGTTGAAGTGAGTCAACATTTCTCAAAAGCTTTCTACACTCATTGCCAGCAAATTGTCCTCCATGAAAAGGTTGTTGTTGAATGTTGATCATCTTTGGCCACTCATCTGCATTTTGCCAAACCTGACAGAGGTTCTTAAAGAGGTGGTTCACAACACCAATAAGAAGGTGAAGTTCCATAGGAGGAATAAAATCTAGGACAAGAGTATCATCAGAAAGTCTTTTTATTGGCTGGTGAACAACATTTTGAAAGTCCCTTGCCTTTTTTGTTTGGGCACCGGCTGCTTGGAAGCCTTCAAAATCAGAACGAATGGAGCCAAATGTTCGAAGCTCACCACTGTGATGAAGATTCTTTGACTCAATGTCACACCAGGTGCAAGGGTGTGCACTAGAGTGAAATTGCAAGCCACAAATTATGTTAGCAAGCTTCATGTCGCATGACAACACAAAAGACATTCTCTCTAAACACAGTTTATCCAGGATTTGTTTGACATTGTCATAGTTTTCAGAGACATTTTCTGCAATGGCCACCAAAAGTTGACGCTTCACTCCTGAGTCTTTGAAATTTTTAAAGAGAGGTTTCTTTGATGGAGGAGAAGTATCTGGTGTTTCTAAGCTCATAATACCAAAAGAAACTTTCACGAACCCGCCTCCACCATCTATCCCCACCTTAATAAGCTGGTCTGACTGAGGGCCTCTGACTTCAGCAACAGTGTTTCTTAATGACTCCATTTCATTGCAGTACACCAATAAATGTTTAGACTCTTGGCTAGTGCTTTTGGATGTATCAGTAATTTCTGAGGTGACAAAGAGGTCAGAAAGTTGCTTTCCAAGAGATTCAAACTTTTCTCTGAAATTTTTCTCCACAACACGCTGTGGAACTACTTTGTTTAGAGTTGAAGCAAGCATATTCATTCCTCTATTTGAAAGACCAATCTGGTTTTGAACTTGTACTAGATGTTGTGCAGTCAAGGTGGGTGTAGATGAAGGAAATAATTCTCTTTGTCGCGATGGACCTGCAAAAAATCACAGAAAGTTACCATTGTATCATTTCCGAAATTCATAGTGTATATTTTATTGCTATGCCCTTTGACAAAAGTTTTTTTTGTTTAAAAAGTACAGTTTTTACCTGGAGTTACTGGAAAGGGTCTTCCTACTCTTTGATTGAGACGGATAGTGCCATGGGGGGAAGGAACTTTGTTGGCAATTACAGAAACAGCCACTCTTTCTGCTGCTTTTTTGTCCTTTTCTGCAACTTCGAGTAAGTTCTGTCGTAACATTGCTTTAGTACAGACATGAGGGATGCCTCTTCCTATCAATGAAAAGCATGCTGAACATCTTTTCTCAACAATTGGCTGTTCTATAAGCTGACTGGCAGTGTTTGTTGCTCCACTTATCTGAGGGCTTCTGAATTTTGCTTTTCCCACACTACAAATCAAGCAATCACATGCTGATTCTCTTGTTGCAGGACGGATCTTTATGTTTTGATAGTCTGGCAAGGAAGGAAGTTGGACATCTCTCCCTTCACCTTTTCTTCTGAGACTTACTCGACAGTTTTCACAGATTCCAATTGGTACTCTTTGGTCTTCAAAGTTGATTCTTTGGCCCAAAATTTCTTGACTGCGTTTAATCATAAAATCAGTCAGCTGCCTTTTAGCTTTGTTCATACAGAGAAAACAGACAGTTTTCCTGTTGTCTTCATGAGTTTTTGCTTGGTTAGGCATTTTGAAAAATGACGCACACCTTGTTCTTTTAAAACGGTTTCTAAACTGTTTGCAGGTTTTTCCCGGAATTTTTTAGTTAATTATTTTTTTGCTAAAATATTTTGTATGTACTATTTGTAAAACAAATAACCAAAATAGGCAGTTTTTTTGAGAAAGAAAAAAAAACTCTTAGTTTATTGACCTTATTAAATAAGCATAAAATTAGAAACTTTAAACTGATTTTTCTTTCTCGGACAATGATGAAAGATTTCAAAACCAACTCTAGTGTAATTCTACACATGTGTACTCTCTAACCTCCAAAGGGTTTTCTCGGGACAAGAGGTTCGAATTAATATTAAGTAGTAGGCTTAACATTCCACTGTGTCATTTCGTGACACAGTGGAATGTTAAGCCTACTACTTCCACCAATTCTTAATATCCTCATAGCAGAATCTTTGAGCTTTTAGAGCTTTTAAAAGTTATTGACCTTTTAATAATTTTTTATATATATGCTATTTAAACTTCAATAAACTAATATGGCAGTGGAAGCTAACATCTTAGTGTTGATAAATGCTAATACAAATCTGCATCAGCAGCAATTCTAAAAAAGTATGAATAAAAGGAAGTTCATCAAACTCTGCATAGTGAGTCAGAACATGAAAACACGAGTGATTCAGAACTAATCACGAAATTTCAAATTACGAAAACATTTTAATCCTTATTAATCGTCTAACCCTTATTAATCGTCTAATTCTTGATCACAGGGAGTTCGCAAAAAACAGTTCATGATCCTTTTGATGGTGCGTTTATCACCACTTGCTTTTTAAAAACTTCCTTGAAGAATTTTTTGGAGTTTTCATATTTATTGGTTTACTAGCAGGAATATCCGGGTCTTTTTTAATAGCGACCAATTTTTTCATTTTTAAAATTGTGATCTGTTTGTTTGTCTTTACAAGGCAAATAGATGAGGAAGATTATCGATAAACGAGGAAAATTATTGATTAACCCATAAATATGAAAACTTCACAATCAATTTATTATCGATATATTTCGATTTCAATCTTGAGAACTCCTGTCAGCAAGCATTTTGACTTAAATCTGAAAACCTAGAGATCGCTGCTGTAATTTTTTTAGAAGAACTTATAAGTAGCAACTCTTTTTTTAGTACGGCTGCTCACTAAACTTATGTTAAATCGCTAATATTTGAGTTTGATTAGAAAATTACTTTTTAAAAGATTTTTTTGTGTAAATTATTTTTTAATCATTTCATTCATTTCAGAACGATTCAAGATCCATTTTCCTGTTCATCCAAATAAAAGAAAAAAAGATTACTACAACCTCATCTCTTTGTATAAGCATCATCAAGGGGGGTGCTGTTCTTCAAAAAAAGTCAAAACGGAGGACTGTTTAGAAGTTTTTTTAGATGATCTTAAGAATAACAGTTACGAAACTATGGATATTCCAATACCTGAGCCAACTATGGACCCAACTTTGGATCATCCACAACAATTTATAAAGAGCATTATGCATTATAACAAAATAAAAAACAAGATCGTTAGCTCGATGAATATAAAAATTGGGAACCAAATTTTGAAATACTGTCAATCCTTTCAGGACCAGCTTTTTACAAAAACCTTGTGTATGTTGTAATAATTTCGTTATTTTTTAAATTAGGACTTTCTTAAAGCATAGGACTTTGTTAGGTCACACCATGGTAAATGTATTTATTTTTTTTTAATCATTTATCTCGCTTAATTTTAGGTGATATAATTGATTTAATCAATCAAGAACTTCTGGAAAAAAGAAAAATTATACTCGCGCAATGCGGTTGTAATATTTGTTCCTTTGGGTACGCAGTCACACAAAAATTTAAATCTGAACATCACTGCTGCAAAGTCAACTTGAGTGTGAGCAAACTTAACGAACAGTTCTCTTGTATGAGTATGCGCTCAATGGAGCGATTGTATAGGTTGGCCAGAAATCTCCATGCACCAAGTTTAGACATTCTCAAAAAAAGTGACATTAGGCACGGCCATTTCCTTGAGTTATTTTCCTCCTCGTTACTTGAAACACTTCTAACTAAAATAAGCCTCGGTGGAAATGTACCTTTAGCAAATGATCATTTTTTGGTCGAAAGTCTTGAAGAATCAACCTCTTCGTGGAAAAAAATTGAGGTGAACCCTAATCAAATTAACTGGTTGGACGGGGACTCGATCTCTTTGTCACTGGAAAATGGCATTCGGTATGAATGCAGGTAGGTTTTTTTTTTCGACTGATAAATGTGATTTATTATAGAAGTTTTTTCATTTAATGATTCTTTTTTATCGACGTTTTGTGGCGATGTTAGAATGAAACCATTTCCAATTGTTAAACTTCGAACAAAAATCTTTTTTTTAAAAAAACATTTTTAAAAATATTTATGATAAGTACTACTATGATAACCCTTTCATACATCAAATTAAGTCTGCCAATTTTACAAGTTATATACGATAACAAACTAGGCTTTAAAATGGTGGCCAATTTTATTAAAACAAGAAACCAAGTAGGTCTTGCACACACAGCCATCTGCGTCTGTTTGTATAAAAACATAAGAAATAGGTTAGTATGAAGCAGTTCATTACGTGAGTTCTTACCTGTTCTTATTCAGCAACCCGCTGCGCGAAAGGTTTAACATTAAAAGTCACCCTTTTGTTACTTTAGGCTCTATGGTATCGATACACCTGAAATAACTGATATGGTTCAGGTATTTACTGTATTTATAACTCAGTCTTTCAATTATCAAAAATGTTTTTTTAAATAATTTTCTTCATTTTACTTGTTATAAATGTTGAGCAAAAATAGTCCACCCGTATTTCTTACATTTTGTGATAAACACATTATTATTTATTTTTCATATTTTTTATATTATCTATCATTTCTTAATTATTTCATGTACTTATTTTTTCTATTATTCATTTTCTGTTATTACTTATTATATTATTTTTTTAATTTTCTGTGTCTTAAATGGCAATCCTGAGACAAGACATACAAGGATTTGAAAGTTTGCCAAGCCTTGCCAAATTTCCCCGCCGTTTTGCGTAGCGAATTAAAGGTCATGTAACGTTTTGTAAAAACCCTAGGCGTCGCTGTTCGTTTAATAAATTGTAGTTGCATTATTGTAACTTAGAAACAGTTAATAGATTAATGTGACATCTTTAAGAAAAATCATTTGCTTTTCTGAAAGAACAAGTTACATTTTAGTTATTTGATATTTAGTTATTTGATACTTAGTTATTTGATAACTCTAATGTAGGTGAAAAACTATGCCAGTGATGAAGTTATAAGACAAAATGCGAAACGGGGAATTGTAGTCTTTGATAGACCTTTGGGAATAGATGCTTATAGATATGCTCGCATGTTAAATATGATAGCAACGAGGGCAGTTGTAATCTTGAAGCTAGAAAGTATGTCAGTCTTTCATCATCCAGAAACACGTGTATTATGCAGAGTATTATATGAAATCGACCAAACTTGGTGTGATTATGGAATGAAAGTTCTTTCTTGTGGTCTTGCTTACCCGTATGCAGCTTTCAATATACTGAAAGAGTATCATGAAATATGTAAAAGCGCAAAAGAGGCATCTCAAGGGATCCATGAACTCCCACATGAAGTGATTAAGATCATCATGCCTTGGAAAATGAGATCGGGTTTTATGAAATACAATCAGTTGGTTTCAATATATAGCGGCGAAAATCCAAACAAGGCAAATATCTCAGTGAAAGTGATAAAACTTTTGTATTTATGCGACGGCTCGAGGAAAGCACGGTCACACATCTACTGTTGTATAACTCATTTCAAAAATCGGGAAACAATGATTGAAGTTCGTACGTCAGAAATTGAGAATGCCGGCTTGGGGATTTTCCTAAAAAAAGGAAAAGATATAAAGAAAGGCGACATCATTTGCACTTATGACGACTTTCCTTCTTTGCATCCTAAAGTCAATAAGTATTACAAGTTTGAGGTGGAAAGAGCTGAAAAAACCATAGTTTATGACGGGTTTAAAAGCAAACATTTCCAGCTCGGTCCTTTGGCCAATGATATTTCAGTAAATTCATTTTGTGAGGAAATTTCTAAAGCTGTTAGTGATAAAAACAAAGACCTCCTTGAAATTATAATTTCTACGTGCAATATTTATAACAAAAGAAATAACGCGTTTGGAAAAACATTCGGAAACGCTCTTGCACTTGTTGCAAGAACAGACATTAAGAATCAGTCTGAAATCTACTTAGAGTATGGAATTGCAGACTATTGGTTTCCTTTGATTTTAAAATGTGTTAAAAATGAAGGCGATAGCACAATTTCGACTTTCTTGAAGCACTTTAAAGATATATTTAAAAACGCTTTCATTTTACATCCTATATTGGAAGAACGCATGCGCAGAAGATAAATCTTTCTAAACTGTGTTAAATCTATATTAATTATTAGTTTATTTTCCTCTGAAGTTAAAGTTCTATTTTTAGAAGAAATTTTATCTTTGTTAAAGTTTTAATTGAAGAGTTTTTTAGTTCCCCTTCGAGAAGATTTTTCGTCTCATAGAAGATTTTTAGCAGATCTTATCGAAGATTTTTTAGTTGATCTTATAGAAGATTTTTTAGTTGATCTCAAGAGAAGATTTTTAAAAAATTACACCTTTCAGTGCACAATTTTAAATCATAAATCTTTTTTTAATTTTTTTGTTATATTTTTTTTGGCCAAGTTTACCTCCACATCCACCCCACCCTTTCTCTATTCCTGAGCTGTTTAATTATACATAAACTCATGTTAGTTTTTTGTGCTATGTTTTTACCTTATTTGTTTTAATTTATGTGAATTTTATGAAAAGGTATCTTGATAAGAGATGTTTTATTTTGCTAATATTTCCAATAAAGTGATACGGTGATATGGAATGCTTCCAGATAATTGCTAAAAGCCAACAATTATGGAGGTAGGTGCTTAAATATCACTGTCATTATTACTTTATTATTGTTTTAATCAGCTCCTTTAGAAAGGTTTACTGTAAACCCTCCATACTTATCAGCTATTTCACAAACAATTCAAGCTCGCCTAGCTATTATATGTTGATGGTGCTTTGTGTCAATCAGTGCTTCATCTTTGACAATATTGTATCTTTAATTTTGTTTAAGAGGTTGGTTTTGACTTCTTCAACCACTTTTTTTGTCACATATTTTTTAATAATTTTGACTACCAAAAAAAACCAAAAAAACCCTCTGGTGGTATGATAGGCTAAACCACATTGAAAAACTATTTAATCTTTAAGAAGGAGAGGAAAAAATTAAGTTCAAAAATTTGCCTTTTTTGTTTGCTGAAAATTTAGTAAATTACAGTGGAATTTCACATTTTTATAGAATATAAACATAATTTTTTATACTTTCATTTGGTAATGTTTGATTTTTTTAAGCATTAAGGAATTATTACTATGCAAAATAACTCACTTTAACATTACTTTGGAATCACATAAAATGTATAAATGTTTATGTTATGGTTCTTATTAAAAAATGCATTAAAATAAGCACAAAATGCATTTTTATATTAACCAAGACTAATATTTCCAACTTTTTTACGTACATCCCAATCCAAAACTAATTAACCAATGGTAAGTACTTCAGTTTGGATTTTAATTGTTTGTTTATTTTTCTTTAATTACATTTCAAAATGGCTCCAGTGCAGACTTATGAAGAAAGTAGAAAAGTTGTTTGTATTCTTTCCATAAAGAAAGCAGTTAAAGTCCTCAGAGACTTAATAAAAAAAAGTTTTTGGATGTTCTTCAAGTATCAATTGACTTTAATGATGCCAGAGTTCCTTGGGATCTGCTATGGCTGTAAGACAGCATTATCGAAAGCATCTGAAGGTTGCAAAGTCTATTTGCCTTGTTTGATTGATTTCAAAGAAATCAAGCCAACTATGATTACAAGAGAAAGTAATTTCTGTGAGTGCCTTTATCTGCAAAATAACTAGAGGGAAAGGCTGGCCAAAATGTCCTGCATCCAGCAGTTATTCTGATACAAAGAAAATTAAAGAGCAATCTGTAGAAAAAAGATGTTTCAAAAGGAACTATTCGCCTTAAACAACTCTGTGGAATACAGCTTTTAGTAGCTGTCTGCCAAGACCTTCCTGAAAATTATGAAAATGTGAAGGCACTTCTTGATCTGACAATTTCCGTGTTCATAAATACATTGTGATTTTATTCATGCATATGCGAAGAATTTATTCTCCAAAACAATATATCTACTTTCAGGAATGGTAAGTACTTCTCGATGTTTGTACAACTTTATCAAATAAATAAAAAAATCTTCTACCCAAGTCTCTTTACTTTAAAAATATTGATGCTTTCCAATTTTGAGCTCGTGCTCATTTTAGCCTAGTAGTGGGCTTTAACGGTGGTGTAGGTCATGGATCTTAGCGGTATAGCCTCTTTAAAACACCATGGCGACATGTGAGCCTGATGAGAAGGTCACCTTAACCACTGCTACTAATTGTATAAAGGACTGATGTTTTTTTTCTCCCTATACTGGGAGAAAAAAAAAACATGCTCACAATAAAATAACAGGCTTAACCCACCGTGAACAATATATGAGGTCTTTTTTTAAACTCAAATTTATTTCCCACATTGGAGTGCAAAACGGCAATTAAACAAATATTTTCATTTTATATCAAATTTATAGTTGTTTTTTTCTTTTTTTTTAAATTTAAAAAACGATATTTTAACTTTTATTTTGGCATAAATATTTTCTTAAATGTCCGATTTAATCTTGACCATAAAATAAATTACTACTGCTGCATTATAGTTTAATAAATTACTATTTAAATATCGTAGTAGTCATATATTAGCACCGAGTTGCAAAGAATTTGTGTCATTCAATTCAGTTCAATTCAGCCAGAGTTTCCAAAGATTGCTCTCTTCTGCAACTTTATGGTATTTCCTTAAACCATAAGGGAATAGGATTACTGGGGTTTTTTAATGCCAACTGTGGGATTGTTATAGTTCCTGAACACTGCGTAAATGAATTAAAAACAATATGGGTGAATATAAAAAGTTTTCTGGGGACTGATTTTAGATAACCTTTTCTCAAAAGTATATATTTCTAGATAATCATGTTACATCAAAAAGGCACTCGTCAATTTGTTTTTAAGTTTAAAATACTTGGATTTTAGCAGTAGAAAACGGCTTAGAGTAAAAAAAAAAACAACAAAAAAACAACGCAGCGGGTTGTACAAAAACAAATTAAAACTGTCCTAATGAACTATTTCATACCAATTTGTTTTAAACTTTTGAGTGACTGCGTACCCAAAGGAACAAACAATACAACCGCATTGCGCGAGTAATATTTTTCACATCATTTAAACTTCTTGATTGATTATTATAATCGTGGAAGTTGTCTGAAATGTATAACATGCATTGTGCTTAAATAGATATGGACAAAAAAAATCAAGTCAATTTATGTTTTGAATCAATTTAAATTACATTAAATTACATTAAGATTTAATTCATATTTTACATTAAACATATAACAAGCTAAACAAAGAAGCTTTTATACCAGAAAATTTGCACAGAAAATTTATTAAACATTGCATTTGATATACAAATAATCACCATATATCACTTTTAAAATGAAAAAATTATTAATACAAATACTGTTTAAATTTGCAAAAAGAATTCACACATGTGGCATTTCTTTAAAGTTTCATAACTTTGACGCACTAAGTGAAAAAATTCTGTTAATGTTCCATAATAAAATCAATTTTATTCAAAGTTGATAAAACAAATCGTTTAGAAATAATTTTTAACAATATTTTCAAAATAAATAAATCACTTTCAACAACTTTTACAACCGCTAACGAAATTTAAAAAAAGAGATGGCATACATAGCATGAATTTTGAAAGATTTCTTGTGATATTAAGTTAATTGAAGTTTCAGCTCTGTTACATTCCAAGAATTCCATTGTATGTTGCATGACAAAGCCAAACCAATTTGCATTTTTCTGATTTTCGGCCGAAAAACCAATCTGAAAGGAGATTTTAAGGTTAAATCCCTCTAATTCCATCTCCTGATATTCTTTACCAAGATACATTTCAAGTATGACCATATTTTCATTCCCGCGTAAGGTAATTACAGGTTGTAAAATATAGCCCTTGTACATTATCCACTTGTCAGATATCCATTTCTTTTTATCTTCGTTAAACTCCATTTTTAGATTGTACTCATGATACACATCTTTTTCATTATCTTTAACTCTGCAAATACCAACCATGCCAAAGTAACCAGGCGGTACTACATATTCAGTTTTTAAAGATCTGTTCAATCTCATATATGATTGATTATTACGCTTTATTGAAGAAGGATATGTAACTGCCTTGATATACCAGCTTAAAAAACCAGACCACTTGCATAAGATAGGATTAGTATGAGACAAGACAGTTTTTAGAAACTGTACTTCCATGTGTTCATACCGACATTCAGCAAGTAGAGCTTCAATGTTTTGTTCTGTTTGTCTACTTTCATCAGCTTCTAACCAGTTCAATACAAACGTCATCACACTATTTTCATTAAAAGCAAACCCATCGTTAGATTTCAATAGCATTAACAAGCTTGAGAAGTTAAGCTTGTTTGGTAATTCACCAAATACAACGCATTCAAGTGGGGTAAATGACTTCATGAGGTATTGGCTGCAGCAACTACCAAAAAAGTCCTTTGTTAGAACATGGCTGAGAGATCTTTCGTAGAAAGCTATACGATCTAACACTGAGTTGCATTCATCGATTGTTGCAACGGTTACATATTCAACCATTGAGGATCCTTGTTTAAGAAGCGCATCACACATATAACGATTACCAATTTCCAAAAGATTCAGTAGTTTTAAAAGACCAATATCGTTTAGCAAATCAAAGTCGTAAAAGGAATGAATGAGCAACTCCACATACTCGCTGTCACCGGGGTTAACATTCAAAGTAATTTCTTTTTCATACTTTCTCTTCATACAAGTTCTACGAAGAAGTTTTTCAAAGACTTTACTGTTTAGGCACAATACCAAACTGTTAACTGGAAAACAAACTTCGTTATTGCGTCTCTCAACCTTATTATCTAAATGAAATGTCAGTTTTTTTTTAATATATATATATATATATATATATATATATATATATATATATATATATATATATATATATATATATATATATATATATATAAAACGAAGAAATTTCAACTGTGTTTAGTGCTTAAAATTTTATGCCTTGCGGCAATCATCAACCATGAAATACAAAATAAAAACAATAAAACCGTTAAAAAGTTACAAAACTACGGTGGCTTGCGCTCTGACGTCAAAAGAACGAAAGAGAAAAGAGAAGAAAAGAAAAAAAAAGAAAGAAATAAAGATGGAAAGATAGAAAGATAGAAGTAAATAGTTTAGGCCTAGTCACCAGTGTCAACTTGCGAAAGAAGAAATTTGTTTTTGTATCTGCATTTGGAAACCATTTCGTTCTTTTTGTTCAATAGGTTTCCTTGTTGATACATTATTATTATGTACTACTCATGCAGGCATAGTATGCAACTCTTTGTGGCCGGGTTGTACGATTTGTATCTCTTTACAAATCTCCATTTAACACCCGGTGTAAAATTTCCTTTTATTTTTCATACCTCTTTAGATAGCTAAGTGTCGCTCTAATTCTATTCAATATTAAATGATTTTTATGTGGTTGATGTATCTTAATATGAAGGATGTTTCATTGATAGCTTAGTAGGTTTTTTCTTTTGCTTCTGGGTTGTTAGAGGTGGCACAGCTTGATAAACTATGTTTCTTGAAAGAAATTGCTGATGTAAAGGACACTTTGTTTTATTTACAGAGTTACAAGTTTTTTCTCTAATATTGGTGCTTTTTGCAGAATGTGGTGATTGTGTGAATTTATGATGTTTTTCATGCTTTGTAAGCAACTGTAGCTCACTTTGAATGAATTTCTATTAAATATTTTGAGGAGGTTGTGGTTTAATGGAAAATGTTGGTCAACCAGGTTTAGAAACCGCTAGCTGAAAGGAGAAAACATATATATATATATATATATATATATATATATATATATATATATATATATATATATATATATATATATATATATATAACCAAATTTCAGGTATGCTGCATTAAACCTGGCTTTAAATAATTACTTTTGAGTTCTTAACTTGTTATCTCGTTTTGAATATGTAATGCAATCAATAAAATATTTTTTGTCAATCAAACATAGCGTATTTGGATGATAGTCGCAAGGAGCAAATGAACCATTGTTTAGATGCATTATTTGGATTTAAGTTGATTTACTGAGCTTGAAAGTATGTCAAGCACAACGCATTTTTTATTTCCAATCAAGCGATGGTTGTTAACAGATTGAAAAAATTACTAATTTAGATAAAAACCCAGTTGTAAATTTAGAATCATAGATGATAAAAAAAGTGATCCAAATGTATAGAAAACTGTTTATCACATTCCTACAACTGAAAACGTTAATTTCGTTTTTTCATTATGTATTTTGGCTGAAGATTACCGGTACGCCGGTATGAGACTTTACCAATTAATTTACCATCTTTCGTTGTATTTTCAATACACACACAAACACACATACACATACAAAGTATATGCATACATATGTATAAATATATTGATATATTTTTTAATGAACTCATTTTTTTTAGTTAATATTTTTTATTTTTGCCTTCACAGTTACAATAAAACTTGATTTATCAAATATAAATATTTAAATATATATTTAATTGAGAAATATAAAAATGCGATTGTTATAAATGATTCGAAAAAAATGAAATCCAAACAACAAAAACTCAAAATCCAAAACATCCATTCTGTAAATTTGAATGGGGAATGTTAAATACAAAATGTAATTGAAGACCTTGGTGCTAAAAATAATTAAGGGCCTTTTTATATGGACAAGGGCTAGCCCGTTTGACGAGCTAGCCTGGAAAACGAGCCAGTTTTAAAATTGCGTTTATATGAATATTTGCCAAAAAAATAAAAAATGATATCGAGGTCAGCCTGGCTTTTTCTAGCAGGGCTGGCCTCATTATCGGTAAAACAATAGCTTTAAAGATGGCGTCTAGCGACAAAAAAAAAACACATTGGATTTTAACAATATGTTTAACTGGTATTACAACACAAATAATGCTTCTTAAAAGCCTAATTGTGTTACATAAGCTTTACAAATTTAAATTTGATAATTTTTTAAATATTATTCTTTTACGAAAACGATCACAATCACTTCAAAAGATGAAACAAGCAAGAGAGAGGCGCCTTTTAAAAAAAAATCGTAGTTGCTGGTTTAAAACTGGCAGAACTGATTTATGGTGGCATAATATAATAACTAGTGTAGCTCCCATTGATGTATGGAAAACAAATTTTAATCTTTCACGGTTTCTTTTCCTGAATTTGGTTTCAGAGTTAAGCCCTAATTTATCTCCTGACCCTTTTTCGCCTAACTCTAGAGCTCTATCAGCAGATAAAAAAGTAGCTATTACTTTATATTACTTAAAAGATACTGGATCTCTGGTAAATTTTAAAAGCAAAACAACTAAAATTTTAAGTACACGGAAGTTGTCAATTCATTATTAAATTTAAATTTATTATTTTACGCGGAAGCTTTTAAATTAAAAAAATTGTTAGAGTTTATACGCATACGTACAAATTTATATAAGAAATTAACCAGCCCGTTTAGCGAGATCTCGGCAAAAAACAGTGAGATCTCGCTATCCGGGCTAGCTAGTTTATTCATATAAACCACTGATCTCTATAATAACTGGATAGTGCAACTCCGAGCAAAACTTCAATTTTTTTGACGCCAAAATCGCCATATTGGAAATCCCGTAAGCTTTAAGTTCTGTTTTTCGGCTTATCGTTTTAAATAGACATATCAGATTTCAGCGTTCTGGGGCTTTCCAATATGGCGATAATATTAGAGATGCGCTATCCAGTTATTATAGAGGTCAGTAATATAAACGCAAAATAAAATTAAGTTAAAATATTGATGACGTTGATATCTCGGTAAACGGGCTGGCTCGTTTGCCGAGCCAACCCGCTTTCCATATAAACAGGCCCTAAGCCACGTAATACTCATTTTGAGATAATCGGGTTTGAAAACTCAAACAGACAACAAAACCAGGTAGTAAAGATGAAACTATTTCTGGTGATTTGGTTTTAAATACAGAGTCACAATTAATATACATGAGAATATTTTAGCCACAAATAACTTTTAACGTAATCGCTATTTATTTTTTTGACATAAGTACTATAAGTCCTAATTCAGAACTAACTTACTTTTTGCACTAAAATTCAACACTGGATTTATGCATAATACCTTTCACTTAAATTTTTTTTCTTCGGTGTTTTTGTAGCAGTGAGTTGGTTTTCATTTGTAATGTGTAAATATGTAATGATCTAGACAATATATAAACGCCTAATAGATCACCTCATTAGGCGTTTTGGCAGCGAAATGTTATGTACACAAATACATTTTCGTTGAATTATTTAAATTGTCAAAAGTATCACATAATATTTCTTGAGTTGCCTCTAATAGTACTTATGTCCACTACCAGTTAAAAGCACTGACAAGTTTTTTAAATCCATTAAAATTGCTGCCGTATCTTGACCGTATCTTGACCATGTTTGAACGTTAAATAAATTAGCTTTCCTGGTGTGAAACTCGTGCAGTGTTTTCAAGTTTTTGAATAAAGTATTGTTATTTCAGCAACCTTTATTTCAGCTGCAAGTCTCTCACATCTATCTCAAATGTCAGAACAAGGAAATCTAACTTTGATATTAAACTCAAAGCTGTCATGTTAAAACAAGTTTTGTGAAAAACTGGTTTTAACAAGACAACTTTGAGTTCCAAGAAAAACTGCTTTATATATGGACACAATTTGTTCCTAAGCGGTCTAAGATAAAAAAAACTACTTTGCTCCTTAGCATTTTCTTTTCAAGGCCATCGATGTATTTCAGTGTCAGGATTTAGACGTTAAAAATCCATCTTCATCAGCAAGTTTTGTTAAGCACTTAAAACATTTGACAATAAAATCTCATTTGGTAGCTTGAACTTTTTACCATAATATTTGTGTGCTTCTCCTGAAAAGATAATACTTTTTTTGCTTCTATTTTATGGCTCGCTTAAATAGGGGACATAGGTTCATAATTAAGCTTCTATACTTTTACAGCACAAACAGGGTTACTTAAAAAATAGCTATGGCTGTTTGGTTTGATTTTGATAAATGTATTGCTTAGGTACTTTTAGAACTAAGGTCTTCAATTAGACCATCATTTTTAAGGTCAGAATTGAGTTTCAAGCAAAGAATATTGACAAACATTTACATTACTATAAATATTTTTATGTTTAACTTTATTGAGAGAAAAAGTAACAAGACTAGAAATAGATACCGTTAGATTTACCATCATTAAGTTTTTTATCCGTTTCGTCTGCTGTGTCCTCGATAATACGCAGCGTTACGTCGCTTAAAAAATAGTTCTTGTAAGCGTTGGTGAGGGACTTATGAAATTCCTTCTTCATTATGGAAGGTTTATGAACTGTTTTAGTATCACGCTTCTGTTTTTGATTGTTCTTGAACTGATTCATTATTTTGGTCCTATAAAAGAATTAGTTAATTCATAGTTTAAGCATCACGTGATGAATGAGTTGTGTTTTTTTTTTTTTTAACAACTAAATTTTTCATAAGAAACTAATTAAATTTTGAACTTGGTGTTGAACTTGGTTTTAACTGGAATAAAAAACATTAATACAACTTGAACTGTTTTTGCAGCATCCGCTTCTAACAAGAGCCGTTTTACTTCATTCTCATAATCATGAAATGACATTATTAAGTATTCAATCAGAAAAGTGAGGAATAGAGGAACTATTTGTATCAATACGTTTTAGGTATGAGACTTGCGTACTTTTTGTTTAACACTATAAGCTGTATTTGCTTTCAAAATCTCGGCAGGTTTTATAATAATGCAATTATTTCAATTTTTTTTGACGCAAATTTAACACAGCGAATATTTCCAAAATAGTTTCAAATTTGTTTGTGAAAATTGGAAAAATCTTATCATAAAAGTTAGAACACATACAAGTCAGAATGGTTGGATTCTAGTCGTTAATCAAAAAGATTTGAATCATGGTTTTGGAGTTTGCTTGATGGAAACTTTGGTATTAAAGAACTGATCGAACAAGATGAGAATGCTTCTTCATCTTCCTCTTAGTAAATAAAATGAGAGCAACCTTCAAAACCGTTTTGGGAAGCGAAAAAGAAAAAAAGAAAAAAAGAAAAAGAAAAAGCGAAAAAGAAAAATATTCTACCACTGACATTGAAGTAGTTGATGCACTAGTAAGTACTATCGAGAAGGCTTTGCAATGAATTAGGTGTTCTGCATATAATAAACGGGACTCTTGTTAAAAATTTCGGGCACATTTTGAGGAATCAAGAAAGTTCTACAAAAGTGTTCTAAAACAGCGCTCCTAACGATTTAATTGAAGAAACCGCATCAAAAATACTAGTAAATATATAGACGCTTTTGAAAAAGATAGAAAAACGATCTGTTAAATTGATGGATGCAGAGGTTATTGAGTATTTGGATTCAAACGACCTGGGTTGTGCAAAAATAGTTTCTCTAGATAGCTAGGGTATGAGGGTTCAACATGGTGTTCTAAATATTATCAAGTGCGACCAGAAGAATGTTTAAATGAAAAAAAAAGTCACTTTCCAATTGAATTTTCAAATTAAATAAAAGTTCTCTGAACACATATTTGGGTAATTTAGGAGTATTATTGCATTTCATTTTGTTTTTCTGTTTTGTTTTTGATGTAAAAATTACTAACATTAGGTATTTTCCTAATGTTAGTAATTGTTACATCAACTGTTTTTCTAACATAAAAAAACCTTAGAATAATATTTAATTTATTCCTTAGGTTTCTTTATGTGTTTTATACCTCTTTCTCATACTTAAGAAGAAAAAAAAGTTTAATTTAAGGCTAGGGAAGTTTTGCCTGTTGTAAAATAAAGATGTCTTAATCTTTTAAGGTAACATTTACAAAAAATATTTTTATTTACTTTTAAAAGAAATGTTTTAATGGATGACTTTTAAAGTTCTAACTGATTCACTTTATCAACAAAAGTGTTACGTATGTGGTACGACTCGTAAAAATGATGAACGGCAAATTAAAAAATTTAGTAGTTGGAGGAGAAAATTACGCTTCTCTACTTTGGCTTTGCGATCAAAAATGGTGGAAACACAGCTCGAGAGCTTGTTATGAAGCCGGAGTTAAGCGGTGAGATTACGTGATGAGACGGTAATCTCATTAAAAAAGTCAGTGTTTTAGTAACAACGCCACCCTCTCACTTTGATATTCGTTGGATTGTAAATATGGCATTTGTTCATACCATGATAGTTGTTGAGTATGTAGTATTTGCTTGATTATCACACAAGTTATATAGAGTATATTTAGATATTTTTTAGTTTTCCGTTGCAATTAACACTTATTACGTAATTTATATGTTAAATTGAGTATTCATTTTCTCTTTATCTATGCATTTTTTTCGTTAAAAGAACTTTTTATCAAATGCATTTTTTCTATTTCGTATTTCTCTTTTTTAGTATAAACCATCCCAAAACTTTAAATTAATCAAAAAATAATAACTAATCAATAAAATGCCAAACAACTGTATTCTTTTAGTAACGACTTGTAGAACGAAATATTTTTGTTTAGCAAGCTTGTTATTGGCGATTCAGTGTGCAGCGGTTGTTTGTTTTAAATGATTTTCTTGTAAAGAAATGTGGTTTAAATTTTTTACAAAGGTTTACATTAGAAAAGATTGCGGTAATCTGAATCTCTGAGTAGTATGAGCATACAGGTAGATTTCTTTTACGCATTTAGGGATGCTTTGAAATTCTTTTAAAATTACTTTTATTTCATAGGTAGAAAAGTTATTAACAGTTGCTTTCTAATTAAAACTTATTATTTAACAGGATAGGATAATTAGCATGCTCGTATGACTCTACCTTTTCTGAGACACTACCTAACGTGTTGCCTTAAAGTCCAAAAATTAAAACGGAGTTTGAAAAAAAGCATAATATTGAACAAATGAGAAATCTCTTTATTAAAGTAAAGCATTAGTAGCTTATTAGGCACTAAGCTATAACTGGAAGAAGCGGCCGAATCCAAACGTCACCGGCTCAGCAGCTCATCAATCGCCAAGCGTTAAAAGAATTTTTCCTAAATTTGGAAACACAACTCAACAACACAAAATTCATACCAATTAAGCATCTGCGTCTCGTTATTTTTTAATCGAGACGATACGATGATATCCGAAATGCAATTTTTAAATTCCGAAAGAAAATTTATTGTCCCGGTTTTTAACTTTATTCCGGGACAGTTTATTCGTCATTTTTTCCGGGACATTTCTCGTCTCGTTATGCTTGTTCAGGTTCCTTTCGAGAAAACGATTCCGAGACGCAGACCCTTAATACCAACTTAAATATTAACCCAGCAAGCACAACCATACGGGACCCACATGGGAACTATCTGGGATGTCAAAAGGGAACCGTACGGGATTTGGCCGCGGGATCTACACGGGAACCATATGGGCAAAATAAAAAAAAAACGAAAAGTCTTTCGGCTGCTTTTTTCTTTTCCCCGTATTGACCCCAGATTTCTTCCAGATGTGTTTTAAATAGATCTAATTGATAGATTTTGTTTTAAATTTTGATTATTTATAATTTAAATTTTTTAGATTTTGTTGCTATTTTTATTATTATTTTTATTATTATTATTATTATTATTTTGTTATTGTTATTATTGTTATTATTATTATTGTTATTATTATTATTGTTATTATTGTTATTATTATTATTGTTATTATTATTAGTATTATTATTGTTATTGTTATTGTTATTATTATTATTATTATTATTATTATTATTATTTTTATTATTATTGTTATTATTATTATTATTATTATTATTATTGTTATTATTATTATTATTATTGTTATTATTATTATTATTATTATTGTTATTATTATTATTATTATTATTATTATTATTATTTTTAGTATTAGTGTTATTATTGTTATTATTATTATCATTATTATTATTATTATTATTATTATTATTATTATTATTATTATTATTATTATTATTATTATTATTATTATTATTATTATTATTATAATTATTATTATTATTATTTTTATTATTATTATTATTATCATTATTATTATTATTATTATTATTATTATTATTATTATTATTATTATTATTATTATTATTATTATTATTATTATTATTATTATTATTATTATTATTATTACTATTATTGTGATTATTATTATTATTATTATTATTATTATTATTGTTATCAATATTATCATTATTGTTATTACTATTGTTATTATTATTATTGTTATTACTATTATTATTATTGTTATTGTTATTATTGTTATTGTTATTGTTATTATTGTTTTTATTATTACTATTATACAAATTACCACTTATTTAAATAATCACATACCACAATTTAAATGGTCATTTAATTTATTTAAAATGAAACAAATACACATTAAAATTTTAATGTTTATATATAAAAATTTATTTATAATTTACATTTTCTTAGAGTTTGTTAACAAAATCTAAAAAATTTAAATTATAAATAATCAAAATTTAAAACAAAATCTATCAATTAGATCTATTTAAAACACATCTGGAAGAAATCTGGGGTCAATACGGGGAAAAGAAAAAAGCAGCCGAAAGACTTTTCGTTTTTTTTTTATTTTGCCCATATGGTTCCCGTGTAGATCCCGCGGCCAAATCCCGTACGGTTCCCTTTTGACATCCCAGATAGTCCCCGTGTGGGTCCCGTATGGTTGTGCTTGCTGGGAACGTACTTAATCATTAAAACTGACCGGCATAATTTCACAATTTTATGGATTATTGAAATATTCTAAAGAATGTCTAAACGCGAATATTTAAAAATATCGATCAATAAATTTTGCAATAAGTTAAATAAAGACTTTTGTTACTTCTTTCTCTAAGGAACATAACAAAGATTACATTTTGATATTTGTAATATTAAAAATAATGATCAGTAATAACACAGTCCAACTTTGTTGTTGCTATTGTTGTTTTATTGTTAGTTCTACTATTATTATCATCATTATTACTATTATTGTTATTATTACTGTTGATTTTTTTTGTTATTACTTTTATTATTTATATTAATGGTTATATCATTTATCATTATTATCAATACTATTATTATCTTTATTATGATTATTATCATTATTATTGCTAATTTTATTATTTTTATCATTATTATCATTACTTTATTGTTATTTTTACAATTACAACTATTATTAAAATCAATATTTAAATTTTTTAAATTCTTACTTTTACTTTATCTATCATTATTATTATTTTTACTATTATTTTTAATGTTATTATTTTTTTTATTATTAATGTTTTATTATTATAATAATCTCGAAAAATATATTTAAAACTTATAGGAATTATTTTACAACCACGGCCCGTGATTGAAAGAAAACAAGTAACGGTAAACGAAAGAGCAGAAAAAGGCGGGAAAGGAAAGAGCAATAATAAAGATACCATTTACCCTATATTCAATATATTTACACTATATTCAAAAAATCTTGTGTACATGCATATCATAACTTTCGGACTGAGAGCACCAAAAAAACATAGGAATCTTTTTTATCACTGGACTGTGTATTCATTAAATGATAAGAAACGGATTTTCAGAAGCTTGAATATCAAACAAACGTTTACTCACTTCACTTTCTTTTTCCTTTCCTCTTTCCTCTTCCTTCACTTGGTTTTATTTGAAAATCTTTAAAGAAAAGACGAAGAATATTCCGTTCAAAATAATTCTCGGAATCATTTGTATAGCTAACTCGATTGGCTGACATGAAAAAGTTAATAATTGATTTAATGACGAAATTCACTGTATATGAGTAGTAAATGAATTTATTATCTAAATAAATCATGCGAAATTGTATTAGAGGAGATATTTCTTAGAAATCGGTTATTATTAATGAACTCGTCAACTTTTCCAATTAAAACGTCAAACTAATAAAAGCAATTTTTGTAAATATTTCATATGCGGTAAAATGCAAGATGTTTTTAGTAAATAGTTAACCAACTTGTGAAGTTATTTGCATATCAGGTCAATAAGATATCAAGGAGGGACCTCTGGTGACAATCTGTTAACCACATTTTTCTGGGAAATACTTACACCCACCTTGAAACGATCGAAAGACTTTGCCAAAAGAAATAAATCGGTTTTCAGAATCTGTGTCCATGACAACAACTTTCTTCAAACAATCTTTTGAGAAATTATGCTAAAGAAATTAAGAATGGCCACTCTTATTCTTACATGATGACCATACCAGACATTCCATCCATAAAAGCTATTAAAGACCTTATGATCCACTTGGAGTAGGAGACTTAATGCAGTTAGAAAATGCAGTTCGTTTCAGTCCTTTAAAAACTCGGTGGCTCAAAAGATTTTAAATATGCACGTCAACTTTAATTGGCCCCAAGGAACATCTTTTTTTTTAAATAACTTTTGTGCAATTCGGCAGCAGGGAATATTAGAGTGTAACGCAAAGATAGGATTTGAAAATGCGGAGAAACTGATGCCAGAAGAATGGATGGAGAAGAAATCTGATGCCATTTTAAACTTAAGAATAGTTGGATAATAGTTTTGAAGGAAGCAGCCGAGAAAAGTGGTTCTGTTCTGTTTAATGATTTTAACCGTAAGCTGTACAATGGTGGTCATTTTAAACTTAAGAATAATTGGATAATAGTTTTGAAGGAAGCAGCCGAGAAAAGTTGTACAATGGTGGTCATAAAGGCCTGTAGTTTTATAAAAACTAGAAAAATATTTTTTAGTTCATGGATTTGTAAAAACTCTTTGTTAACTTCTTATAGTTCCGATTTTGTTTAATTTCGAGCAGTACCTAAATAAATCCTGACTGTACTTTATTTTTTTCTAAAATTAAAATACACCGCATTAAAATTAGTGTTATCCACGCATGTTCTGATAAAACCCACTTGAGGTGGTTCTAAAGCTTTAAATGGAATGAAGAGAAAATCTTCCAAAAATAGGAAATCAATAGAGGAAAATACATAACATTACTTAAAATGTTCTAAAACCAAAAACTCATTTTCAATTTCTATGTAGACTTCAAAAAGGTTCCATAGACATAGAAAAGAAATCAGAAAACCAACCAGCTAACTAAATTGGTGATTGGTAGTTGAGTGACAAAATTTATCCTTTTTTAAAACGTTTTTTTTTTGCCATTTATAAATGCTCAACATTCAAGATTATGTAAAACAAAATATATCAAGATTAAAACACAATATCAAGATTAAAACATAATATCAAGATTAAAACACAATATCAAGATTAAAACATAATATCAAGATTAAAACATAATATCAAGATTAAAAGATATATTTACAATGAAATTTTCAGGATCCATTCATTATACTTATATGCAGCTGTTGCACTACTTTTTAAACTCAAATATAATTTGTTCTTTAAAAGTTGTTCATTATGTCCACAACCTGATACCTGCAGCTGTTAAACTTTGTCTCAACTCTAAATGAATCTGGTAGGTTTTTCTAAACTCCTAAATTATATGCACTTAGTTCATAAAATTTGTATGATTCCCAAATAATTATTGGATCTTGGTAATGATAAAGTTTTCAAATGGTAATGATAAAGTATTCAAATGCCCCCCTCTTCGGATATAACTGCGCATTTTCCTCCGTGTTTTAAAACTTGGATAAACGAGACAATAACTTGTTTTTAAACTTCAAAAATGTGTTCACTTTTAGTTTTGATATACATACCTCAAATGAAAATTTCTTTCTATTGTCTGCGTTTATTACTAAAGCTTTAGTACCACCTTAAAGATATCAGCGTTAATACGGATAAAGTAAAAGTGTTTGCTGAACAAAAAACATTTATGGGTATCTTTAATTAGTATTCTATAATCGTCATTATTGCTCTTGTGCTCTTCAGTGAATTTATGTTTTATTGATTCAGGAATATCTTCATTAGTAATTAAAATTTTTTACTTTTAATACTAATTGATCAAATCATTTTCCATTTACAATCAATCAATCAATATATTGCAAATAGTTATGCAATAAAGTGCAATGACATGAATAAGATGCACATAATAAAAGTAGAACTTTACAATTCTGTAAGTAGCACCCATAAAACAAACCTTTAAAAGAGATAAAATGTAGGTTAAATAGTTATTATAATGTTTATTCATATACATGCACATATACACATATACACAAATAAAAAAATTATAAAATGTACATAAACATAAAGAAAAAAGTTATAAAGGTAAATAATGAAGTTATGTGTAACTTTTTCGGTAGAAATGATGGAGGGAATTCAAGAATAGATTCCTGGACCTAAGGATAAAATTTGTTTTCAGGGTGCACAGAAGGGTGTTCCAAGAAAAGATACACTGGTATGTAATTGAATTTATTCCATTTTTGATTGTCTGTTTTGGTGTTTACTAAAAAAGTGATTAATTTTTTGTTGCTGTTCTCAGTTTAATAAGACTTGATGATTTTTCATTACACTATTTGTAACTAGAAACCTTTTGTAAATTTTTAATTTTTTCTTAAAACATAATTGTTTCTCCTGAAATAATAAAAAACATACTGAGTTTGAAAAAAACAACAACAAAAAAACAACAAAAGATAAAAAAAAGACTTCTCATTTGGAAAAAATAAGTTTTCTTGTCTGTAATTGATATGATTATTTTTTAAAACATGGCATAAAACTTTATCTTGTGTCATCAAAAAATTATATTTTTTCTTTTTCTTATCTAAATATAATAATCTAAAAAAAAGAGTAAAATTTCACTGGAAAAATTATAACAAAGTGTTAATTTTATTTTATACAGAGTAAAATTAAGAAAATTCATTGTTCACAAACAAAAGGATCAATGGATTGACAAGATAAAAAAATATTTTTGTGGGATTTCCTTTGTTAATTTAAAATTGTACTTCATTTTTTGAAAGTTTTGAAACATGTTGTTAACTTATTTTGCCATGCTTACACCAGAATAGCATACCATGCTGTTTTTAAAAACTTGCACAGCTCTTTTTTGCTCTATGGAAGGAAAATTGCTGTAAAACCTCCACAAAAGTGGAAGTGTATGGACTAAGGGAGAAAGAAATAGTAGAATATATCTCCATATGCAAAGAGTTTTATCAATAGAAATTAGCTGTTGTAGCAAAGATCTATATGGAAGTCATGGAAAGATCACTATTAATAACAAGTGAATGAATAATGCTGAGCATGAATATAGCTTAAATGTAGCTTAAACCAATTTTACCATTCCCTTAAACCCATTTCATTTTGAAAAAAAACAAACAAAAAAAACATGAAATTAAGGAGCAGTGATAAAGTTAACCGAAAGCAAAATTTTTGTGGTTAAAAAAAAAATTTTTTTTACTGTTTTGTAAAATCTAAATAATGTTAAGCATGGGATCAGTATAATTGTGTTCTTACAAAAAGTTTCAAAGGAGCAAAGACTTTCCTTACAGAAACTTTCCTTCCATTATTATAGAGTGTTTTTAGTCCATTTTATGTTTCTTCAATTTTGGTGAGAAAAAAAGTTCAGTATATTAATACAGTCTTAGTAAGCAATTTTGTTAGGTTCATTTGTGGAGTTTAACTTTTTCAGATGTGCATCTTTGTTGGATTAGTCCTAACTGCAGAAATGCATGTTGAGTATAATCAGTTTTATGATCAGCGTATACTTTGACTAACTACCACTATAGTATTTAAAACAACACTGAATAAAAGCTCTTATAAATTATTGCCTTCTAAACACTCTTGGTTGGTACCCCTCAGTTTCAGGAATGGTAAAAATAGACAACTTTAAATTCTAATGTTAACAGCAAATAAGACCATTGGGCCTAACTATATAAAAATGTAAACATTATTAACTTGCCATATTCACAACAAAAATGGCAGCATTTTTTGATAACCCTATTTTTCAATCAGGGTTGAACAATCTTATTGGAAACCAGTGAGGCATGTAATTTATTTTAAAGCATTTCTGAAATAAGGAAAGATATGGTTAGTTGCTTCCTCTCTGATCTGGACTTTATACTGGACAGGGGGAAAATTAAAGGGGGTAGTTAACTACATATAGAGCCCTGCATTATTGTTCAAATGTGATACTCATAAATAATTTTAGTTAATCTTAAAAATGCAATTTGAGTTTATTTATTATGTTTTTTTTTTATAGCTGATTGAATTGCTAATAATTCAAACAAAAGTAGGATTGGATTTACTCATTACTAGAAACATGAAGTAGAACAAGGCTAATCAACCAATTATAATATTAATTTAATATTTTGTTTAAATAAATTTTGTAATAAGTCAAAGATTTTTAAAGAAAACTTGGCAAATGTCACTCTAGAGCATAATCAATTGAACTCTAATTTAATTCCTGGGAAAAAAATATGCATTGGCTGTGTAGGAAAATGAAGAGTGTTGAAGAAGCTGACAAGAGACATGACCCAGATTACATATCATCTGATAACTCTGTTATACAAATTGATATTATAAATTCTTGTTTTATCAATTTTAATGTGTCTCTTAAAAAGATCATCCAGCATGAGTATACTACAAATAGACAATAAGATAAGAAAGAAAATTTAGTTGAATCATTGAATGCATCTGATCAAAAAGAGCCATAAATTAGTATGTTCAAAAGTTTCTCTATAGATTTTATTGTAGAAAAGCTTAAACAAAACTTTCATAATGAGATCAATGTTTCACAAAAATAAAATTGCTCAATTTAGTTCCAATTGATTGGACTATTCAGGAAACAATAAATGAATTTAATGCAACTCAATATACGGTGAAGCAAGCAAGAGCTTTGCGGGATGTTAAAGGAATCCTTGGTGAGAGATCAACAGACATAAAAAATCCTACAAAATTGACAACTAAAGTTGTAAATCAAATTGTCAACTTTTATGAGGATAATAGTAACAGCAGGTTATTGCCAGGAGCAAAGGATTACATTAGCATAAAGACAGTTGATGGTAGACAGCACATTCAGAAGCGACTCATACTATGCAATCTTTCAGAACTTTACCAGAAATGGTTAGAAGAATCAAAATCCAATGGTATAGTTAAGGTGGGACTGACATCATTTGCTCTTTTAAGGCCACAACATTGTATCGTTGCAGGAAAATCTGGCACGCACACAGTCTGTGTTTGTATTGACCATCAAAATCCAAATCTTATGGTTAAATCATTAAAAAATGAATTAAAGTCAAAAGATCTGATGGCCTTAGCTGTATGTTCAATAGAAAATAAACCATGTATGTTTCATGAGTGTGAGAAGTGTCCTGGAAAAGAGAGAATTGAAAAAAAGTTAAATGAACTGTTAGGGGATTCAGCAAATGAAATAACTAATAAGCAATGGTTGAAGACTGATAGATGTTCCTTAGGAACTATAGTTAAAAGTCCTGATGAGTTCCTAGAAGAGTTAATAGACAAGTTAAAGCAAATCCCAGACATGCTTTTTAAAGCAGCTCAAAGAAAACATCAAACCAAATGAATGTATTATGCAAATGGATTTTGCTGAAAATTTTTCATTTTTTATATAACATGAAATTCAGTCTCAATATTTTTCCAAAAATCAAGCAACTCTCCATATATTTGTCTTATATGTGTGATCTTTAAATGGAAACCAATATCCAGAAAGCAAATGTTATTATGTTACATTTGACAGGTATCCAGTTAGTGACATAATTGCCAAATTACATGAGCCTGAACTCAAAAACACTTGAGGGTTTTACAATTATCTTGTTAAACAATTTTTTGTTTTGTTTTCAGTTATCAACTACATTATTATGTATTATCCTTGTTAAGGGAATATACAAAAATTTTGAAAAAAAAAGGTAATTTTGTTTTTGACATAAACAACAATGCTGCGCTAGAATATGCTTTTATAGCAACTATATAAAATTTTGTAAAACACTGATTTCCAATAACATTCAACCCTGATAATCCAAAATTGGGTTATCAAAAAAATGCTGCCATTTTTGTTGTGAACATAACAAGTTGATAATGTTTACATTTTTATATAGTTAGACCCAATGGTCTTATTTGCTCTTAACATTAGATCAATACAAAGTGTCAAAAAAATTTATGAGCTATCCCAAAATGGCTGAAAATGGGACTTTTTAGTGGATTAGACTTGATAGTTTTAGATATATTTGATTTCTATAACGTAACAAACTGCTTATATTTTGCTCATTTGTTATAGACAATAGCAGCTAATAAGAAAACTAACATGTAAGGGTTTGTTGATGAACAGAAAAATACTATGGTTAACTTCATTTTGTCATTTTTTAGCATTTTCCCAAAGTTGAGGAGGTTTTAGTTTTTTTCTTACTTTGATATGAGTTAACAAAAATTACTATTTTTAAGACAGAAATATCCAGAAAAAGGTCTAGAAAAAATGAGTCACTTGTAAAAAGTTATAAAATAGTTATAAGGCTTTAAAGTTATCTATTTTTATCATTCAAGAAATTGGGTGGTGCCATCCAAGAGTGTTTATAAGGTTATAATTTCTAAACCACTGCACTTGGAACTCTAAAATATCAAATTTAGCCTATTTACATAATGTAGATAATGATATGTAAAAACCATTAAAATCAGAGATGGTGCCCCACAGGCAATTGGTTGAAATATAATTATTTGACCTATATTAGAACCTAGTGCTCTTATATTGTAATGCTATTTATGTTCCTGTTATAATTTTTTTTCAAGCTGCTAAAAGTTTATATTTTACGAGTTCATGGTTTTTTCCAATAATTCAAGAAAATTTTTTTTTTTGTAAAAAGTTGCTTTTGTTATTTAACAGTTTTTTTTTTTTTCATGAATTAAAATTTATAACTTTAATAAACTAAAACCTTTAACTTTTACTAAAAGTGTTCAAATGTTACCATTTATTACTTAATAGAAGTTGCTCTGTTGGCTTTTCCCAAAAGAGCGACTTCTATTAAGTAATAAATAATTTTTTTTTATCTTCCTATTTTTATAAAATTTCACTTGCCATTATCTCAAGACCTGTTGCTTGTTTTTTTTTTTTTACATTTGTAATTAACTTTTATTATGGATTAAAAACAAAGATCAATATTGAGCCAAAAGTGTGTCATAGTCTGAATGATTTGACAAGGAACAACCCTTTAGTATTATGATAAAAAATTTTTGAACTATTATCAAGACTACAATAGAAGTTAACTTGACTTGTTTCAGTTGATATTTTAGTAGATTTTCTGAGTTCATTAAGACCATATGAGGCCATCAAATGGTTCTGTTGAGTCTTGAACATCCATTTCAATATATCCAATTTTACTGAATACAATCTTTTCAATATACCTAACTTTTTTTATTAATAATCTTCGTCTTTATTAAATGTAAGATGTCAAAAATCATATATAACCATTATTTGCTGACAAATTTTACATCAAGTCTTCATCTAGCACAACTTTTTGCAAGAATAATGATGATTTTGAATTTTCTTTGAAGAGAAAATGGTTCCTATTAATCATGCCAATTTTGAAAGTATAGTTGTTGATGAAAAAATCATTAAGCAACTATTTTTGAAATTTGTTTTCTTTATTTAAATCATCAGGGAAATGATGAGAATTCTGAAAAAGTTGCTAATCTCTATGCCTTTAACAAAATAAAGTTTCTTTTTTTCTGAAGTATGATTTAAAGCTAAAGTTATTTATTGTTATTGTTTAGTAGTTTTGTTTTTATTGAAAGTCAATGGCTGTAATTTATGGCGTTAACATTTAACAGATGTATCCAAACATCTATGAAATAGCGGTTTATATATGTTACACTATAGAAGGTATCATTCAGAAATGCTTGTCAGTAGTCAATAGGTTTTGATAATTCAGCTTTATTATATGTTGCAATTAGCAAACTTTGTGTTTTCAGAATGTTCTAAATTTTATGCTCTTACTGTTTTTCAAAGACAGATTCATAAATTGCATTTATCTTTGAAAAACCTTTTTTCTTGAAAGATTTTTTTACAGACAGGAATATCTTTTCTCATTCTCAATTACCAGTTATATAAAAGTTCTTTTCTACTTCTGTAATAGATTTGTTTATTAATTTAATGCCCTTCGTTTTGGTTTAGGCCTTTCCTTAGATTATCTAGTTCCTCGTTTTATTGTAAATGTTATGAAGCATGTCTCGATATTTGGATTAGAATTGAGTATAAATTTTTAATCGAGTAATCGAGTTTTTTTTTATATATATGCTATTATGTACGAAATTATATACAAAAATTATAACAAATAATATATACAAAAATATACACGATTATTTTATACTATTATATATACTGTTTGCCGAATATATATCTTCTATTTAAAGAGAAATTTTTACTGAATAACCAATATGTTATACTTCCTTGTTTTGGTTTGAAAATCTGTAATCTTGTATACTCCCAGTATAAATAGTTCTTCAGAAGTTTTTGTAGATTTTTGGGATTCTATAGGAGTCTTAAAATACCTCTTTATGATTTATATTTAAATTTTATTTCCATTCATTTTAAATTCTTTGTCCTGAACTGCAATAAATTAATACGGACGGCAGTGGAAGCTCCTTAGTAGTGATAAATGCTGAAGGAATTCTGCATCAGCAGTTACTTTAAAAAAGTGGGAACGAAAGTAAATTTATCAAATACTAATTGTAATTAGGAGTACTGTTTCTTGTCTTTTAAAATGAAATCCAGTAGGTTTAGCTGTTTAAATTTATGTAAATTTCTAAGATTTGCTTAAAAGCCTCTAATTACATTTCTTGAAATAAACTTAGTTTTGGAGGATTTCAAGTTGTTTGTGAAGTCTTTCTATACTAATTAGTATTCATTTTCTATATTACTTTCTATATTACTTTGATTTCTAATACTATTTTTTTAGTTTCCTGTCTTAAACGGCAATCCTTAGAATAACTCATGAAAATCCTCGTGCTTAATGTCAATTTTTGAGAACGCCTAAACTTGGTGCATGGAGATTTTGGCCAGCCTATATAATCGCTCCACTGAGTAATAATAATCGTACAAATTGTCTTATTTGTATGACATGTATTGTGCTAAATTGATATATATATAAAAACTTCAAATTTATCCCATGTTTTACATAAAACTTAAAAGTAGCTGAACAAAAGTTAATGCTTTTATAACAGAAAATTCTTTAAATTATATATTTAATTTACAAATAATCCTCATACATTATTTTGCAAATAAAAAATGATTATAACAAATATTGCTTAAGTTCGCAAAGGTATTCATACACCAAACATTTCTTTAAAGTATTATACAGTTAAATCCAGATAACTCGAACACCGGTTAACTCGAACTTTTATTGTCGAACTGCTTTATTTGGTCCCTTGAAAACTCAATTATGGAGTTCGCTTAAATCGAATATTCGTCTAAATGGAACATTCCTTCAGTCGAACATTTCCTTGGTCCCTTGAAGTTTCAATCTACCTGGATTTAACTGTATTAGCTTGAATAACTCACAAAGTGAAAAAGTGTTGATTGGAATATTAACTTGGATATCTATAAATGTTGCATGATAAATTCAATTTTATGTAAAATGTTTAATAAATGTTGATAAGAAAACTTCTTTTGAAATAATATCTTATAATAATGTACTAACAAACAACTCACCTTCATCCACTTAGAATTGTTAACGAAAATTAAAAAAGAAGAATGCATGTGTAAGAAGATTTATCGCAAATTTCTTTTGATATATAATCAACTGAACTTTCAGTTCTGTTACATTCCAAGAATTCTATTTCATGATGCCTAGGAAAATCAGGATTGTTTTGATTATTGGCGAAAAATCTAACCGAAAAGGGTATTTTTAGGTTAAAGTCTTTTAGCTGCCTCCTTTCATCTTCTTTACCCAAATACATTTCCAGCGTAAAATTATTTTCTTTCCCACTAGAGAAAATTGCAGGCTGTAAGATATAACCGTTGTACATTATCCACTTATCAGATATCCATTTCTTTTTATCTTTATTAAACTCCATTTTTAAACTGTACCCATGATACTCTATTTTCTCCTTATCTTTAAAACTGCGAATATGAGGTTTGCTAGTGCCAAATTAACAAAACGTCTCAATAAATTCAGTTTTTAGAGATCTATTCAATCTCTTACACGGTAGATTATTATGCTTTGTACAAGAAATATTTTCGACTGCATCGACATACCAGTCTAAGAAACCAGACCACTTGCATAAGATAGGATTATTACGAGACAAGACAGTTTTTAGAAACTGTCCGTCCATGTGTTCATACCGACATTCAGCAAGTAGAGCTTCGATGTTTTGTTCTGTTTGTCTACTTTCATCGGCTTCTAACCAGTTCAATACAAACATCATCACAGTATTTTCATGAAAGGCAAACCCATCGTTAGACTTCAATAGCATTAACAAGCTTGAGAAGTGAAGCTTGTTTGGTAGTTCACCACACCCAACGCATTCTAGCGGGGTAAATGACTTGATAAGATAGTGGGTGCAACAACTAACTAAAAAGTCCTTTGTTAGAACATGGTTGAGAGAACTTTCGTAGAAAGCTAAACGATCTAACACTGAGTTGCATTCGTTGATTGTTGCAACGCTATCATATTCAACAACTGAGGATCCTTGTTTATGAAGCGCATCACACATATATCGATCCCCAATCTCTAGAATATTAAGTAGTTTAGAAAGTCCAATATTGTTTAGCAAATCAAAGTCATTAAAAGAATGAATGTGCAACTCCACATATTCGCTATCACCAGGGTTACCATTCAAATTATGTTCTTTTTCATATTTATTCTTCAAAGATGAAGTAGTATTATGAAGAAGTTTTTCATAGACTTTACGGTTTAGGCGCAATACCAAACTCTGAACTGGAAAAGAAACTTCTTCATTGCATCTCTCAATTTTGTTATCTAATTGAAATTGATGTGTGTGTATATATATATATATATATATATATATATATATATATATATATATATATATATATATATATATATATATATATATATATATATATACACACAGTATGCAAAAAAAACTAATCGTACACTTAAAATAACAACAATTTTAAAGATTACATCAAAAAAATGAGTAGTCCGTTAAAATATTAAGAAAATTTTTTTTAACTGTCAAGTATTATTTTAAGAATTTATTTGTGTGTTGGTGAAGTAATTGCTTTTCATACCTATTGAATTTTACACAATTGATCGAATGATGCATAAAATTGACTGCAAAAAAAATAATCCTATGCTGACAAAATAGGTCGTTATTTTAGCATAAATCGAGCAAATTGAACGATCAAACTAATTAGTAAAATTAAAAATAGTAATTTTTTAAATACACTTTTGTTCTAGAAATAAAATATAGTGTTTCAGCAAAATGGCGTCAAGAAAACAACATTTGTCTCTCCATCAACGAAGCCTCGTAATTGGTTTGAAAAATCAAGGAAAATCCTACCGTCAGATCCGAAAAGAAACAGGAACCCCTTTTACGAAAGTGTCCTCAATTGTTAAGAAGCATAATCTGATTGGAACCGTTGCTAGTGTGGCTGGCAGAGGACGAAAACGCAAGACCACCAGTGAAAATTAATCGCAATGCTATCATTAATGTTAAGAAAAATAGATTTGTTTCGGCAGCTAAATTCGCTTTAAAAGTTCAAGAAGATCACAATATCACAGTAACCCCTCAAACAATTAGAAATCATATTAGAGAACAAGGATATAGAGATAGAGTTGTTCGAAAAAAACCTTTTTTAATTGCAAAACAAATGAAACGTCAATCAGAATTTGCAAAGAAGTACGAAAAAATGCCGATATCATATTGGAAAAAAATTTTGTGGTCAGATGAGTCAAAATACAACCTCGTCTCATCGGATGGAGTTCAGAAAGTGTGGCAAAAAAATTAAGAAGCTTATAAATTAAGTTGTTTGCGAGGTAGTGTAAAGCATGGAGGAGGAAATGTGATGGTTTGGGGTAGTATGTACTCTAAACCATATTTTTGGGGTAGTGTGTACCCCAAACCATCACTTTGGGGTAGTAGGTAGTATATTTGGGGTATTTGGAAAGGAGTGGGGAAATTGACATTTATTGGTGAAAAAATGAATGCTTCAATGTATTGTGAAATTCTCAAAGCCAACTTGACTATCTACCAAAAAATTGAGAATGAAAGAAGGTTTTATACTACAGCAGGATAACGATCCAAAACATACCGCTAAGAAAACGAAGCTATACTTTGAAATAAACAACATCAATGTTTTGGAATGGCCATCTCCCACTCCGGACTCGATACTAATTTTCATGAAGTTTGATTAGTATGACATTATTTTTGAACTGTACGATTATTTTTTTTGCAGTCAATTTTATGCATCATTAGATCAATTGTGTAAAATTCAATAGGTATGAAAAGCAATAAATTCACCAATACACAAATAAATTCTTTAAACAATACTTGATAAGATATACTTGAGTGGCATAAAAAGTTGGAAAATTTGTTATTATTACATTGCCGCTAGAGGTGGCTACGTTAATGAGTGTAAGATGTTCTCATAAAATTTGGTTTCAGAAAAAATTTACAAAATTTCTAAGTTCTCCAATGTCTTGAGCTTTTGCAGTGTTTGCATATAGGAAATTGATATAGATAAAAAGTATAAATACACTTTTCTTGTATTTAAATGTTTGGACTAGACCTAAACTTTCAAATATCATTTAGCTTCTGCCGATAGGTTCTTTGCCCTTTTCAAACTTAGATCCTCTGAATTCACTGATGGCAATGATGGGTTTTAAAAGGAGGCAAAATGCTCTTTTTTACGTAGAGGACTTGCTGTTTTTAAGCAATATCAAAAGGGCTTGATAGATCCGTCTACTTAATGAGTGAAATCCATTCCGTAGGGAAAGCAATCCTTTTTATTTTTCGCTTCTGTTTTACTATGTCTCCATTAGCTCAATCACATGGGATTTGGCTGTGTCCAGGAAGTACATAGTTTACATACACTGATGTCGGAAAGGGACTTTTCTTTACAATGCCCTTAAAGTATGTATAAGTGAACCGATTCTTGTTCTGCGAGGAGCAGTTATCCATAAACAAGATAAGCTTTGATATTACAATAAACAAAATAAGCTTTACTATGGCAATAAACAAGATAAGCTTTTTTCATTATATATCAACACTTATAAGTGTAGAAATATAATGATCTTGACAAGAGATCATCTCATTAGTGCTTTTGGCAGCAAAGTGTACTTCATGCAAATACATTCTTGTTGATTTATATAAAGCGTGTTTTTTTGAAAGAATAGAAATTTGAAATGGAATAAAACAAAGATGATTTTTTAAATTGACATGAAGTAGACTTTATTTGAAAGATTATCTTTTTGCATTATAATTCAAATATGATTTCTGGCATATGACCGCCACGGCTGGCTCTGACAGTCTAATCAGGAGGTCCAATTTTCAATGACTTTTTCCAACATTCGTGGCCGTATATCGGCAAAAACGCAGAGAATGTTATCCTCCAAGCGGTCAATTGTTTCAGGCTTATTGGCGTAAACTAGCGACTTCACATATCCCCTTAGAAAATAGTCTAGTGGTATTAAATCGCACGATCTTGGAAGCCGATTCACGGGTCGAAATCGTAAAACTATCCGGTTACCAAAAGTTTCCTTCAACAAATCAATTGCGGCACGAGCTGTATGACATATTGCACCATCTTGTTGAAACCACAGCTCCTGCAAGTCATGGTTGTTATCATGGCTCTATTGCGGTCACCATTGGCGGAAACGTTCTGACCTGCATTGTTTTTGAAGAAGTACGGACAAATTATTCCACTAGCCCATAAAGCACACTAAACAGTTTTTCTCGATAGAATGGTGTTACAACATACACTTGAGAATTATCTTCACTCCAAATACGGCAGTTTTGTTTGTTGACGTAGCCATTCAACTGAAAGTGAGCTTCATCGCAAACCAAATTTCACTTATGAAAATCGGGATCAACGGCAATCTTATTTTGGGCACATTCACCGAATCTACGTCTTGCTAGGTGATTGTGAAGCCTCAATTCTTGCACGAGTTGGATTTTGTGAGCAACAAACCAAGATCTTTCCGCAAAGTCTTCCATAAATTGGATGGACACATCTAATTGCTGAGCACAAGGGCAGCTAAACTGAATCGGGTCTTCCTCTATTTTACGCCCTACAGCAGCAATAACTTCTTCTGTACGCACTGTTGGAGGTCTCTGTGGATGCGTATTATCATTTAGAGTAAACGTGGTTCGAAAAAGTTCCATGGTTAATCGAATTAATTGCTCTGATGGACAATAATGTTGATCATAAAATGACGAAATGTGCGATATGTATATTGAATAGAACCATGATTTTCAAAATAAATTCGCACAATTTGGAAGCGTTGTTCAGGCGTCTGTCTATTCATGCTGAAATGCCAAACCAAAATCACTTAACAATTGTCAAAATGACCGCCAGTTAAAAAAGTGTTGCTAACTTACATTTCTATACCTTTAAAAAACCCCTTTAGATTGTTATGAACTCACATGTAATGTATCTAGAGTTCTCTCTTATATTACTCTTATCCTATACCAATCAAAGGCAGAGGCAGAGGCAGATTTTTTTCAAAAGTCATGCAAATTGCCGCAGCGTTTTCAGGTCTTTAAATAAAGTATTATTGATTGCTAGTTCACCAGCCTTTATATCAGATATAAATCTCTGACATCTATTCCACATGTCAGAACGAGGAAATCTAAGTTTGATATTGAACTCAAAATTAAAAATCTCATGCTACAACCAGTATTTTACAAATCAGAATTGTTCTGTATAAACAAATGGCATGTTTCCGCTACAGTTTTCTTTTTAGCATTGATTCTTTTATGCCATGCTTACCAAAACAAGGTGCGTGGTAAATAGAGAAAACCGCTTTGCTACTTAGCATCTTCTTTTCTGTCAATATTTACACTTATGCATCAACGTAGGTGCACGTTTTGAGTCTCATGGTCCTTAATAAAAGTTAAAGCTGTAGTAGTTCTTCTCTCATCTTCAGCAAGTTTGTTCAAAGATTTACAGCAACATTTCACGACGAAAGGCTTATTTGGCGGCTTGAACTTTTTACCATAAGATGTGTGCTTCTCGTGAAAAGATACAATTTACTTGTTACTATTAATTTTATAATACTGAACAGAGACAAAATTATTATTGAAATTGATTCAATGGACTAAATGGGTTTCCTTCCTTCATACCCCAATTTTATAATACTGAACTTGTAGAGACAAAATTATTATTGAAATTGATTCAATGGACTAAATGGGTTTCCTTCCTTCATACCCCAATCTTTATTGTTGCGAAATAAATAACAAAAACTTAAATAAAAAGTTTAAAATCCGTAACCCATCAGATCACTGTAGCACTAATAAAAAGTTCCTTCTAATTGCTATCCATACAATACTATAGCACAATTATGATGAAGTATGAAAGGGATCTTAAAGTGGTCAAATCAATTGCCATAAACACTTTATTACTAGCGGAAGGAACTAGAACATTTTTCCGCCTTAACTTCGGGTAGAAAAATATTCTGGTTCCTGTTACCCAAGATAATTTTTCAGGCTATTGAATGCGCTGGAGGTTCAAATGACTATTAAAACACACAAAATTTTCAACACATTGAATATTTTATTATATATCAATCAAAATAATTAGTACGGCCAAAGAAATTTGCCTATGAATTTCACAAAAATGCATAAGTAAAGTCTTGATAAAATTACTTTGTTAACGTTTACCCAAGTTTTGAGTTTCATTTCGCGATAAAAAGTATAAACAGATATATATCTAACAAATATATATATCTAACAAACTGGCTAAAAAGTGGGTGCAGTTTTAGGACACTGCAGTGTATTATAAATTAAGCAAATAAAAAAAAATTAAATCATGGTATAAGAAGAATAAAAAACTTTATTAAAAAAATTTTAAAAGTGGTAAATAAAACAAAACCAGTCAGGTATTTTGTTTCAAAGTTTGAGGTTATCAAGCCTTTATAAATCCCCAAATTTATTCCTTTTTTTGTTTTTTTGCGGTCTTTTTTGGTCGGGCAATAATCCTAATTAAGCAACAAAGACTTTGAAATAAGGTTGATGTAAAACTATGATATAAGGTTGTTTTTCAAATAATGGTGCAGGTATGATATTTCAAATAGTGGAAAAAATGGACCAAAATAAAGTATTAGCATTTTATACATTGTTTAGTATAATAGTGTTATTTGTTTGAACACACGAGGTACTTTTACAAATAACAGGAGACCTAATATTAATTTAGTAACAAGATCTAAACATTAACCTAAAATTACGTAACAATGTTACTAACAGTCGGTATAACAGTTATTGCCAAGATGTAACAACCTGGGGAATAATGATCTAGAATTAAAAATACCTTTCTGATCGGACTCTTGACCTAGATTTTTTTCAAACTTAAATACAAGTGTTTAAAACTAAAGATATAAATGATCTTGTTACCTCTAACTTTAGAAAATTAATACCATTTCTTTTACATTTTAACAGTGCTAGCCTTCCTTTTTGTACCTTGGGTTGCTTTTCATCAATTTGCACGTTTTCTCTATCCCGCCAGTGTTTTAAGTTAAGAAAATTAAACTAGGTGATCAAATTGAGCAAAGTGATTGAATAAGTAAAGTTAAGAACTTTTATCATCGAAATACTGAACTTATTTACTTTTTATTCACAAAATTTGGTATTTCTATTTTTTGGCTCGCTTAGAAAGAGAACATAAGTACATAATTTAGCTTCTATATTTTTACAGCACATACAGCGTAACCCAAAAAACAGCAATAGCTGTTTGGTTTGATTTTGACAAAAACGTCACTTAGGTACTTTTAGCACTAAGTTCTTCAATTAGACTTTCATTTCTAAAGTGGGAATTGAGTTTCAAGGAAAAAAAATTGACAAAAATAAATTAAATTAATATTTGTATGTTTAATTTTATTGAGATAAAAAGTAACAAAACTAGAAATAGTTACCGGCAGAATCATCTTCATTATGTTTATCCGTTTCGTCTTGTGCGCCCTCAAAAATACGCAATGTTACGTCGCTCAAAAATTTGTTCATGCAAATGTTGATGAGGGACTTATTAAATTCTTCCTTTATTCCAGAAGTTTTGTTAACTATTTTGGTATAACACATCTGTTTTTGAAGATTCTTGGGCTCATTCATTTTTTCGGTTCTATAAAAGAAATAGCTCATGTATGGTTTAAATATTAGGTGATGTATGAACTGAGTTTTAATTAATATTTGGTTTTAACTAGAACAAAAAAACATCAATGTTATTTGAAAATATTTAAAGTATGTAAGTAATGGCATGTTACTTCATTGTCATTTTCAGAAACTTAACCAATATTATCCAAAGTATCCAGTTATATATCAAAAACTATTTCATCAGAAAAGTGAAGAAAAGAGAAACTTCTAGTACCAATATTTGTTCGGTATGACACTTGCATACTTTTTATTTCGGACTGTTAGTTGTATTTGCTTTCAAAATCTTTGCAGCTTTTATAATAATTCAATTAAATAATGTTAAATAAATCTTTTTCTTTTTTGACACAAATTTAACTCAGTGAAATTTTCCGAAGTGTTTTCAAATCCGTTGTTAAAAGTTGGAAAAACAAAAACGCTTGCAAAATAAAGTTCACAAATTTGAGTGCTTATAAAATTCAAAATGACCGGATTCTTGTCACAAATCAATTCAAACCATGTTTTTAGAGTTGGCTTGATGGAAACTTTAGTATTGAAGAGTTCATCGAAAAAGATGAGAACGCTGCTTCATCCTCATCATAATATACAAAACATGGACAACCTTCCAAATAATTTAGAGAAATAAATCTCGTTAAAATGATCTTAATTTTAGTAAATCAAGAAATTTCTACAAAAATATTCTACAAAAGCGCTCCTAACAAACTATTGAAGAAACCGCATCGATATTACGAGTAAATACACAGGCGCTTTTGAAATATTCAGCAGAACGAATTGTTAAAGAGTTTTATACAATACTGCTCAAAAATTTAGCACACATAAGATTTAAGTTTCATTTTTCTTCTTTTAATTGAACTTTTAGGCGGTAAACTTCTTTTGCCTTTTCAATTTTTTTTATTTACAGTTAATTAAAACATACCTTATATAGAAAAAAAAAATTGAAAAAAAATTACGCTAATTTTACCATCTATTTTTAACTTAAACAGAGACCGCTAATTAAAGCGGTGTAAAAAAGCTGCTCATAAGTTTAGCACACTTGCACTTCTATTGTCTTTTAACTGCCGCTCTTTACTTTTTGACGTCAAAATTTTATTAAAAAGTAAATTTAACTATCCATTTTTACATAAACAAAACTGAACAAAAGTTTCAAAGATATACATAGTATGTATTAACTCATTTGAAATAAACTTGGTATTTTTCGCTTAAATTTTGTCCATAATGTGACCAATAAGATGGAAAAAAAATCAATTAGCTCTGAAATAAAACAGCGTGTTGTAGGACTACACCTTGGTGGTTTCAACAGCTCTAAAATTGCTCGAACTCTTAAGTCTGTATCTTGTTCATGTGTACTCAGAACAATTCAGAAATTTGAAAAAACTGGTACTGCTGGAGACAAAAACCGATCTGGACGACCAAGAATCACAAGCATCATCGATAATAACAGTATCTATAGAATTGCACGAAAAAACCCTAAATACTCAACCTAAGAGATTGCACAAGAAGTGAACTTGGCTCTAAAAAATCATATCTCAAGACAAACTGTAAATAGAAGATTGATTGATCGAAAACTTTGTTGCTACGTTGCTGCTAAAAAACCACTACTTAAACCAACAGATCGGTTAAAACGTATCAAACTGTGTAGAGCTATTTTGAAAATGACTAATTATGAACTAAGAAGAATAATATTCAGTGACGAATCCAACTTTACAGTTATTAACCGAAAGAACAGAGTGATTATCCGAAGACACTATAATGAGATGTTTCGTAGTCGCTTCATTGTGCCGCAATTACAAGGTGGTGGAGGTTCGGTAGGCATATGGGGTTGCATCACTTATGACGGCCCAGGTCTCTGCTACTTATACAATTGTCGTATGGATCAACATAAATATATCGAAACGCTTGAAAATCATTCAATCCCGACTAGAGACATCTTTTTTAGCAATGAGTCAGAGTGGCAGTTTCAACAAGATAACGCTCCTTGTCACAAGGCGAAAACGGTGACTATTTGGTTTCAAGAAAACAGCATTAAGGTACTTCACTGGCCAGCTAGATCACCTGACCTTAATCCAATCGAAAATGTATGGACTGTACTGGACCGCAAACTCACTAAAGCTCCCGTAACATCAGCTGAACATCTTAGGGAAAGTTTGAAAGAGTTGTTCGACAGCTTATCAACTGATTATTGCCGAAAACTTTTTGATTCAATTAAAAGAAGATGTGAACTATGCATAAAGAACAAAGGTGGACATATCCCTTATTGATCTTGCTATTAAAGCAAACTTAAATCCAGGTGTGCTAAACTTATGAGCAGCTTTTTTTTAACTTTTTTTTATATATTAACTTTGATTAAAGATATTTAGTGATAGACATTTGTTTTTTTTTAGTTTTTTTTTTCTCTTAATGTAATTAAAAAAGTCAAATAAATATTTTTTGTTTTTTAAAAAACCTTGAATTTCTTATTTTTTACTTTTATTTCATTTTTAAAGAAAAAAACGCAACTTAAATCTAATGTGTGCTAAATTTTTGAGCAGTATTGTAGAATGATAAATTGTTAAAGAGATTAATACAGATCAGGTTCCCCTAAATAATTAGGGTATGAGGGTTCAACTGGGTGTTTTCAATATTAAATAATATAATGGAACTTCAAGTTGATGCACATCCCAAGGATAAATAGAATTTATCTTATTTCTTAAAGTTTGCATTAAGTTTTAGAGAAATATTCATTCGCTATCACTTCTTGGTATACTAGAAGAAGCGACATCAGAAATTTAACATAAGCAATCAATAAAACATCGAAACCATCGTGCTAAAAAACGATCAAGAGTCGATAATTTACATGATGACTTCTTTCATGCCATAAATTGATCAGACAAATTCATCAGTTCAATATGAATGACAAAAAGACAACAGCAAAATATGGCAAAGAGATTTTATTATCATTATTGTTGTTTTTATTATTGTTGTTATTATTATTATTATTATTATTGTTATTATTATTATTATTATTATTATTATTATTATTATTATTATTATTATTATTATTATTATTATTATTATTATTATTAATATTATTACTATTATTATTATTATTATTATCATTATTATTATTATTATTATTATTATTATTATTATTATTATTATTATTATTATTATTATTATTATTATCATTATTATTATTATTATTATTATTATTATTATTATTATTATTATTATTATTAATATTATTATTATTATTATCACTATAATTATTATTATTATTATTATTATTATTATTATTATTATTATTATTATTAATATTATTATTATTATTATCACTATAATTATTATTATTATTATTATTATTATTATAATTATTATTATTATTATTATTATTATTATTATTATCACTATAATTATTATTATTATTATTATTATTATTATTATCATTATTATTATTATTATTATTATTATTATTATTATTATTATTATTATTATTATTATTAATATTATTATTATTATTATCACTATAATTATTATTATTATTATTATTATTATTATTATTATTATTATTATTAATATTATTATTATTATTATCACTATAATTATTATTATTATTATTATTATTATTATTATTATTATTATTATTATTATTATTATTATTATTATTATTATTAATATTATTATTATTATTATCACTATAATTATTATTATTACTATTATTATTATTATTATTATTATTATTATTATTATTAATATTATTATTAATGTTATCATTATTATTACTATTTTTATTATTATTATTTAGTGTTGTTGTTATGGGGTCATTGTTCTTTTTATTGCTATTGTTATTATTATTATTATCATTATTATATTTATTGTGATTTCTTATTATCATTATTACTTTTAACTTTATTCTAAATACTGTTTTTAATACCATTATTATCATTATTATTGATATTACTATAATGATATTCTCCACAAAATCTAATTAAAAAAATGAGGAAGCATTTTTTTAACTAGATTTTGTGGAGGCCCAGGAATAAAATAAAACAAGTAGCGGCTAGCAAAGAAGATGAAAATGGTGTGAAAATAAAGCCGAAGATGCCATTTACCACCACTACAGTTATTGTTTCAGTTAGATTTGCTGTATGTTTTAGTATGTTAATACTCACAGATATTAGATATAAATAATTCTATATTCAAACGTAAAAACTTCATGGATATATTTGCTATAATTTTCGGACTGAGAGCACCCAAAAACATTAGAATCAGGCAAAACTATTGTAAAAGTGTTTTTTTTTTATCGCCGGTTTGTGTAATCATTAAATAGTTAAAAATGGATTTTCACAAATTTGAGTATCAAACAAATGTTTACTCACTTGACTTTCTTTTTCCTCTTCTTTTTCCTCTTCCTTTACTTCGTTTTGTTTAAAAATTATTAAAAAAGACAAAATATATTTTGTAATAAAAAATTCTCGGAATCATATATATGAATATATCAAATCAATCAGCTGACATAAAAAAGTTAAAAATAAATTTAATGAACAACTTCACTGTATGTGAGTATAAAATGAATTTATTATCTAAATAAATCATGCGAAGTTGTATTAGTGGAGATAATTCTTAGAAATCGTTTATTATTAACGAATTCGTTATTTTTCCAATCATAATTTATTAGTTAATAAAAGCAATTGTTATAAATGTGTCATGTACGGTAAAATTCAAGATGATTATAGTTAAAAATGAACCAACTTGTAAAATCATTTGCGTAGCACTTCAATAAGACATCAAGAGGGAGCGTCTAGCATTAATGTTGACAGTTTGTTAACCACATTTTTGAGGAAATACAGTAATGGCCGCTCTTGTTCATATATGATGGCCACACCAAACATTCCACCCATAAAAGTTGTTGAGGACGTTATGAACCACTTAAAGTAGGAAATTTAATGCAGTTGCTAGATGCAACTTATTTCAGCCTTTGTGGCTAAAAGGGTTTTAAATACGAACGTAAATTTTAATTGACCCCAAGAAACATTCCATTTTTAAATATAAGTTTTGCGCAGTTTGACAGCAGAGTATATCAGAGTGTAACGCAAAGATAGGCTTTGAAAAAGCGTTTGAAATCTATTAAAAATCTGATTTTAGGTATCAACATCCGTATCAACCCTTACTTCAATAATAAGTCCATAACAATCCAAATAATGTCTTTTTTCAAACTCAAATTTCTATGCCACAGGGGATCGAAAAGTATTAAATGGCGTTTAAAAAGATATTTGAATATGACATCAAATTTAAATATACTTTTTGTTTTCGGTTATTTTTAAAACGATATTTTAACTTTTAGTTTGACATTCCGTAAGTTTTTACTTGAGTGTCCGACTAAATCTTTACCATAAAACAAGTTGCTACTGCTGCATTATCTTTTTAAGGTGGTCCTCCACAGAAAAGGCTAACTTTTGAAAGCAAAAAGTTTTTGATTTAATTTTTTCACCAAAAATGTGGTTCTATAAACTATTTACAAAAATCAACTTTAAAAAAATGTCTCGGTTAGCCAATTATTTAAAAAATGAATGAAAAAACTAGCATTTTTTGTGACAAGCTAGCAATCAAAATACTTATCATGTCAAGCTGAAAATTGGTGTATATACTCATTGAATTATATTAACCCGGATGAGAAGCATTTTATATTATTCACAGTATATAAAAAGTTACAAGATTTGAAACAAACATAGAAAAATTGGTGGACAAGTGGCCAACATTAGTCTCATAAAAAAGTACTTTCCTTATTTTATTTTATATACCCTTCTCTCATCCGGATCCTTTTTAATTATGTGAAAAATCAAAAAAAAAAAATTAGATAAAAAGCTTAAACGAGTCCAAAGTTATCATGTTTTTAAGATTTTTATTCGAAGCAAAACTTTATTCTGAGAAAACAACAAATATATAAAACAAAAGAATAAAACCATAATAAAAAGTTCACAAAAAACATATCAAAACCCTCCAGGAATATATTTCGAGTTTTTTTCTTCATCATCTTTGTCTAAGTAACCCTTTTTAATTGTTCTTAGTTGTTTTGTTCTCTTTTTGACACGGTCAGTGGACTTTTGAAGAGACCGCTTTATAGTTTCTTTCTTCTTTTCATTAAGTTTCATAGGCGTAACATATCCTGTTAGATGAAACTTATTTAGTACAGAGAGGATTCCATTAGGTCAGGCTTGGTCGGGAGAGGCGTGCGATCGCACTTTAATCTTGACCACGCATAAAATATTTATTTGCGACAACTTGGCCACGGCTCTTAAGATGTTTTGAGAACATTTCAAAAAATAAAAACATCTATGAAGCCGTGGGCAAGTTGTTGCAACTAAATGTTGTATGCGTGGTCAAGATTAGAGTGCGATCGCACGCCTTTCCCAACCAAGCCTGCATTAGGTCCTTCATTAAATTTAATAACAGATGAATTAACTGCAGACTCTAAGACCACTCTACCCACAAAAACATTTTTTGGGCAGCGTCTCCAAATAATCTGGTTGAGTGCCTCGTTGGCGTTTTGGGTCTTACCATGGAGACATTTTTTTAGTAAATCATCTGAAGATAAATCAGTAAAAGTTGGTTTCAAAATGTTAAAGACTGCAGCAGAAAGATTCACTTGCTCTACATAAGTATTTACACCATGAACTCTGTCTAAATGATACTTACACCAAGTCTCTGAATCTCTTGGGCACATATGGTGTCCCCATTCCTTGTCGTCAAAATCTGTGCAATGAAACAAAACGGCCCAAACATCTTTTTTCATAGCATACAAATTTTCAAGATTGTTTCTAATGGCTAGGCCATAGAAGTTGTGCATAGAATTGATCACAGATTTAGTTAACTTTCCTCTTCCATGGAGTGGTGTGTTTGTTCCTTTGTAAGTCTTAACAACCTTAAGAAGTCTAATACCCATTCTCTTCTGTACATGGCCAATACATTCCAATTTTGTGATTTTAATGTTCAAATCTTTGTAAGGGTCGCTTTCAATTACATCTTTAAAGGAGGAACATGGTTTTAATTACGTCTTTAAGAACCAACATGGTTAATAGTGCATTGATGATTTGCAAACCATTCTGCATATTCTGGAGTTGACATTTTATTTTCCCAAGAGACACAGCCATGGCAAAATTTTGAAAGTACTTCAACATCAATACATTTTTTATCAATGATTGTTGTTACTACTCCATTAAGGGAGGAATATCCTCGGGTTTGCCAAGTTCCATCAATGGTAACACGTTTTTGATTTGGGCATTCAGAATTAGAATGGAAGCTTTTAGCAGCTTTTAGCATGCTTTCACCAGCTGCTGTATGATATGCTTCCTTTATAGAACCTTGAGTGTGACGATGATAACAATTGTTTGTGATACTAAATACGTTTAAGCAAGAAAAAAATCTTTCCTTGGTTTCAAAACCAACACCAATCTCTCATGAGGCAATAATGCTTCTAATATTTATATAAAACGGCTTCTTCATTTTTGAACCTTCCTCTTTACTAATATATTCACAGGGTTTTGAGGTAAAAAATAGCTCTCTGTTTAAACAATATTCACAGTGTATTTCTAAAGAATGGGCTAACCCCTTTCGAGATTTTAAATTGTCAATAACTTGTATGTTTTTGTTGCAAGTAAAGCATTTCCCAAATTTTTCTATAACGGTTTTAAAAATCTTGAAGTTTATTAAAATAAAATAAACAAATTTATCAACGTTATTATTCTCCTCTACATCTGATTGTGAAGACTCACTTTCTGTGTCAGAAGAAAAATCTACATCATCAACAGTATTTGATATATCAATTTCAACTTCTTTGTTTTGTTTGTCATCATCTCTACCCACAATGTTTTTGTGGGTAGAGTGGTCTTAGAGTCTGCAGTTAATTAATTTGTTATTGAATTTAATGAAGGGCCTAATGGAATCCTCTCATCACTGCATATGGCAGATTTGTTGTGAAGATGCTGATTCGTTCTCTTTCTTTTCCTGTTAACAATTTTCTTATTCCCCATAGCCATAATTTTAAATATAATTCGTTTGGTACCAATACAAATGGGGTTGCAATATAAACAAATATCCAAGAGCTCCTAAAATTGACAGCACTTTTTTCATTTACGAACAACTATTCACAAGTAATAAATAAATAAAATAAGCTTTAAAAAAAAAAAAAGTTTATAAAAAGTTTGAGAGTGATTAGTCCAACTCACTGATCTCTATAATAACTATAATTATTATAGAGATCAGTGGTCCAACTGCATAAACCGCAGCGGAACAATATGCTGCGGGCGAAACAACCCTAGCGGTTTTACTAAAATATTTTTCCGGCCGTAAAACTGTTTACCACCGTAATTTTTTCCGACTATAAAGTTTAAATTTTTTTCGATAGCTTTTGCTTAAACAAGCAAAAAAGTCTTTTTGAAACAGTTTCGGCTGATTCTAATGTTATTGGTGCTCTCAATCCGAAAATCAAAACAGCTTTGCCCATCAAGTTTTTGTGTTTAAATATAGAATTATTTATATCTAATATCTGTGCGAATAAACATACTAAAACATACAGCAAATCAAGCTAAAACAAACACTGTAGTGGTGGTAAATGGCATCTTCGGCTTTATTTTCCCACCATTTTCTTCTTCTTTGCTAACCCCTACTTGTTTTATTACATTCCTTGGCAATGGTAATAATGATACAATACCAACAACAACAACAACAATAACAACAACAATAATAATCATAATAACAACAGTATTAATAATAACAATAACAATGATAATAATATTAATTATAAAAGTACTGATAATAATAATATTAGTAAAAATAAAAATGATAATAACAGACACCATTAATGTTCAATGTACTCCTGAAATCTCCTAAGAGTATACAATCTGTATTTAATAGTATTAATTTAAGTTTTAAATATAGATATAAATAAAAGTTAACTAAAGCCAAAACTAAAAACTTTTATTTTTATGTTTATCTTAGAAAATAAAGGTTTTAAAGGAAGGAATCAAGCGCAATGACTGATTTCATACAAATCATGTAACACATAAATACATATCATTTAAGATTAAAACTTAACACAAATTAGACATTGAGCGCATGTAATAAATCCAGTCTAGATCTGTTATTAATTCATAGTTTTCTTTTTTAAAATTTTGGCGAGAATAGTGGAACCAAGCGCAACATGCTTCACATTGAATACTGCTACTGATTTTGCACTGGTTTCTGGCTCTTCAAGTTTTAGTTTATCCCCTTTTCCATAGAATGTTATAGGTTTTAATAGTAATAATGCTAGATAAACATATTTTCAAAAAATTATCTAAATTTGTTTTTACTTTATCCCAGAGCTCTTGATCAAATTTTATTTTTTTCAACATTTAAATCCTTAAGTGTCCAAACAATAAAGTATGCTGACTTGCAATTTGTGATGGCCATTTGAAGTAATAATGTTATTTTATGAGGGTATAAAACATCAGCAACAAGAGGAGTTGGCTCGGATATATAAATATTGTTTAAAAAGCAAAATGCTCGGATGATAAATATTGTTTAGAAAAGTTTAAAATGATCGTTCGTTAAATTCACGATGACATTCAATTCTTGGATCAAATTCTTGTAATGCTTTCATTTATGTGCTTTCCATATTATTATCATGTTTCATTATTTGCTATTCTTTTTTTAACAAATAGGTCAGTTATTAAACATGGATTGATATCTTTTCAAGAAGATTTATTTCAGGCACACGCTTGTTCGGTGCATGTTGGATTACACCAATTTATGTTACATTTTGTAAAGAGTGGCAGTAACATGATTACAACCTTCGAAAATGAGATCATCTATGAGAAAAAAAAAAAAAGTTGTAAAAGTTAGTGAGATTATTTCTTAAAATTCTTAAAACTGTATTTTTTACGAACACCAAGCAGAAATTAATTATTATTACTAAAGACAATATAAACTTTTCTTCTTTTGTTAATTTTTTGCGAACCACACATTTCGTAATATGCAAACAAAACATCTTTATTAAACCTGCTGTACAATAAAAGGGGCCTAAAAAACCACAATAAAATAATGAAAATGCTTTTTGATCCTTGTACTTGCAGATTTCCAAATCAAAGTACTTTTTTTTAAGGATATACGAAAAAATATTTCCCATGTTATACTAGGCCACTTAGCAACTGAGTCTTTTCTGTTTTTCATAGATGCAGAGTTTGGGTCAATTAGATTTAAAGCTTTTAGATTGTTCTTATATGAATGATTAAACTTTTCTCCTGTTCTTCTGCTATTTCTGTATTTAATTCCAATGCAGTAAGTTCTTTTTGACAGATAAATTCAAAAAATCTTCCTAATTTTAAGTGGCATGTTAAACGATACTTTCAATGATACATTTCTAAATAAGCTATTTTAAACAAACAATTTAAAAAAATAAGATAAGCGTTTTCAAAAATCTTTTCTATACAATTTTACCCTGCCAAGAAAAACGTTACATTAGGTGATTCATGGTTGTCTCTTAATTACGAAAAGGTCTTTTTTTAAAAAATGTAATAAATTATGCAAATAAAGATTAAGTCATTCTGTAAGTCAGGGATGGCCAAAACGAGGCTTACTTTTAACTTTGTCATCTTATTAAAAAACTAAAAAAAAGTTTTAAGTAATGAACTGAAATAAAAAGAAACAACTCAAAAAAATCTCGAAAATTTCGAGATTTTTTGGTGACTTTTCAAACCCAATCTCGTAACTTCTCGTATCATCTCGTATCATCTCGAAATAAAAATCTCGATTGAAATTCCCAAAACGTTTCGAGACGCCTGAGCTTAGAAGTAAATAATGAAAATATATAAATATAATGAAGTAAGTAATGAAAGGAACATTAATGTTCCTTTATTATGATAATTTATTTTCTTTATTATAATAATTTATTGGAATAACTTGTAAGTTGAAGATGATTACCTTTAACGTGCAAGTTACTCTAATAAATTAAAATGATTTTAAAAGTTTTCTTGATTGAAACTTTTGTATAAATACTTGACAGAATTTAACAAAACTTACGTAAAATCAATGTGTTATTTGGTTTGCGCTTAAACCGTCTCCTACACGTGTTTTTTCAAGATTTAAGTTCCATACTGAAACCTCTATTAAAACGTGCTTGAAACCTTGAAAGACACGTATTTAAAACCTCAATAAACACATATGTGTTTCAAACATATGTTTCAAACATATGTTTGAAACTTCTTAAAAACGTATTTAACTCCAGTAGAATTCCCGTAAAATCAACGTGTTTTTGATATACGCCTGGATCGTAACGAAGTTTTATATCCAAAAGTAAAATAAGATGTGCCGGCTGGGTAACTTTATTGGAACTTTGGAAGATAGCGCCTAAAGTTAAGTATCCACTGCTGAAAAAGATTATAAAACTTATTTCAATTTTTGGTTCAACATACACATGTGAATCTTTATTTTCCACTATAAAATTTGTCAAATCAAAGTATCATGCAAACCTAACCAGTGAGCATTTCTTAGAGTTACTTTGAACACCAACTACAAACTTAAAGCCAGATTTTAAGGAATCACCAGTAAAGTTCAGAATCTTAGTGTCTGATTGGAAAATTCATAACTGTTGTAATTTTGTTACTTTTTTAAAAGTTTATGATCTGCATAAGCTTCTTTAAACAATTCTATAACTGGTTTTTTAGTGCGAGTAAAAGGGGATCAAATATTTGTTTAGCTTGGTTGAATTGGATTTTTTGAAACACTTAAGATAGTTCTAAGTTGTAAACAAGCTCACATTTAAATAAAGGTTTTTGCCGTTGTAAAAAAATTATTTTAGTTTTTCTCTAAATATAAAAACTATTAGTAAAAATAAATTTTGTATGCAAAAAGCCTTATAGAAAAGTTTGTTCATTTTCATAAAAATCTAAATTTAATATTCTGGAGTATTTTACAACTCCTATTTCGCCACGTTTAAAAAAAGAATGCACAAAAATTTTCTTAACGAAATATTTGATAAGGGTCTTCGGCGCATCTAAGTATTTAAATAAGAGGAATGACTTGAGAAATTTTTTGCAAACGTAACGATTAAAGATTAAAATTACGTATGTTCGTAAAATTAACTGAACGTAACGATTAAAGATATCAATTAAATTGTAATTTTGAAATTCCGACGAGATGTTGATTAAATTAATTCGTAACTTCCAATAATTTGCTCAAAAGGTTCGTTATAGCTTACGTAAATCAATTAATTTGTTTGAAATTTCCGTTAAAAGTTACGAGAACCATCGATTAACTTATTACGATCCTTTCCGTTGAATTGTCATAAAATTTTGAAACTGAACATTCTTACGATAACTACTATCGAAGATTTTTCTACAAACCCATTCATTACTAACGTACTATTAAAGAATATTACACACAATAAGAACAGTTTCACTTTTTTTGAGTTACTATAAAAATATTTAGAATTTTAAACTATGAAAAAATTGTTAAACTTGTGTGTAGATGTATCTTCTAACAACAATCACAACTTGTCATTTGACTCCCTTGGGCAAGTCTTATTTTCTCAGTTGTTTCCTGGCTAGTGTTCTGACATTGCTCTTCTATTGCTGAGTACTGAGACTGAAAGGTGTTTTGAGTAGCATTTGCTCCTTTACTGCTTTTATCATCTATCTCTTCCTCTGAATCCGAGACCTCAGTGTTTCCTTTCTCTTACGAGTCACCCTCGTTGACCTTACTAAACCATCGCCATATGAAAGATTTTGACATGTTATTGACACCAGGACTGTAGAAATTTAGTTGAAAGAATGTAGGTAAATTTCGTAGCTGACGAATATTTACGTATACGTATCGTAAATAACGATTAAAATACCAGTAACAAAAAATAAATTTCATTATTAATACATCAATAAATTCAGTAAACTTAACGATACTAATAAAAATACCATCAAAAATAAGACTTTAAAAACTCTATTTTTAAAATGATCTAGTATGTGGAACACAATTTTGTAAACAAATAAAGTTGTATAAAAAACACTATTTATAAAAAGACCCATATCGTTATTTACTTAAACGCAACTTAAACGCAACTTAAACGCAGTTTAAACGCAACTTAAACGCAACTTAAACGCAACTTAAACGCCACTTAAACGCCACTTAAACGCAAGCTATTAACGGAAATTTCGTAACTGACGTAAGATACATATTATTACGATTGAATCTTACAGTTAATTAGAATAAGATCGTAAATCACAAATCAAATAATGACTTTTTTTTCGAAAAATGCAACTAATTTAATCGATTTGCAGAAGATCTGACGCAAGAAACTGACGCAACTTCGTTTAATCGCATTCGTAAGTCTCTTTTCTTATTTAAACGTGACTCTTGCCACACAATCAGGCCAGCGCTTCATCTAGCTTTTTGTAAAGACTGTATTTTTTAATAACTTTTTCTCAAAAGTTTATATTTCTAGCTAACCATGTTATATAAAACAAGACACCCGTCAATTTACTTTTGGGTTTAAAATACTTCATTTTAAACGATGTAAAATGGCTCCTGTTTGTTAAATAAATGTCCTTTGCTCCTGCTGTGAATTTGGAAGCATTCAGGCTGAGCAATTTGTTTCAGTATATTAAAAAGTAAAATGAATGCTGATTGCATTTTAAATAACATTTCATTTATCAACTGGCGAAAGCCTATTGGTTGAAACTATAGAATATTCTTCTAAAAAAAGTATCCTTACAGGTTTTTAAAAAGTAGCAGAAGGACAACTTATAATGTTAAATGTTTCACCCAGGGTTGTACTGAATTAGAACAAATAAAAAATTCTCCTAGAGAGCCTTTTTCAGACAAACTAGTTACAAATGCCTTTACACAGACCAAACGCAGATGATTGTGTGTAAGAACATTATGGTTCCTTGTTTGGCTGCAAAATCTGATAAAAATTTATCATTCGTTATATGTATATTTCCACCGAGGTTTATTTTAGGTAGAAATGCTTTAAGTAAAGAGGAGAAGAATAACGCGAGGAAATGTCCGCGACTAATGTCAACTCTTAAGAGTCAAGTCTAAACTTGCTGTATAGAGCTTTTTGGTCAGTTTATACAAATGCTCAACTGAGCGGATGCGCATGCATGGGAACTATTTGCAAAATTTGCTCACACTCAAGATGACCTTGCAACAGTGATGATCAGGTTTAAACTTTGGCGTAAGTGCATACTCAAAGGAACAACCATTTCAATCGCGCTGTGCCAGTATTTTATTTCACTTCTCTTAAGTATTTTGATTGATTTCTATAATTGTAAAAGTTTTCTTTTAAAGTATAACGTGCATTGTGCTTAAAAAGAAAATTAAAAAAAGTTAAGTTTAGTTATCTCATATTTTCCATAACGTTTTAAGCTTGCTAAACAATACTTAAACTTATATGCCAGAATGTTTATTAGATGTTATATTTCAATGACAAATAATCACTTAATATTGCATTACAAATAAAATGTCATTTATGAAATTATTGCTTAAATTTGCAGAAGAATTCACACTTCAAATATTTCTTTAAAATATTGAATAGGTTTGTATAACATTTTAACTAAAAAAGTGAGTACGTTAAAAAGTTACATAAGTTTAAATATAAATTTTGTAAACTTATCTAAAAACGTGGCATTTAAATTCAATTTCATGTAATGTTTAACGCATGATGACAAAACTATATCTTTTGAAATGATGTTTAACAATGGTGTATCAATAAACAACTCAATTCCTACAACTTTTTTTATTGCTAATGAAAATTAAAAAACAAGATGGCATACATAACAAGACTCTACACAGATTTTTTGTGTTACCCAATTTGTTAAAGTTTCAGCTCTGTTAGATTTCAAGAATTCTATTTTATGTTTTGTAACAGAATTATCATATTTCTTGTTTTCGGCCGAAATTCCTATGCAAAAAGAAACTTCAAGATAAAAGTCTTTTAATTCCCTCTCCTGATCTTCTTTACCGAGATACATTTCCAGCATTACTTTATTTTCATTCCCGCGAAAGGTAATTGCTGGTTGTAAGATATAACCGTTGTACATTATCCACTTATCAGATGTCCATTTCTTCATAGCTTCGTTAAACGCCATTTTTAAACTGTACATATGATACACTGTTTTCTCTTTATCTTTAAAACTGCGAAAATGAGGTTTTCTAAAACCAAATACTAGAGTCCATACAGCAGTTTCAGTTCTTAGTGATCTGTTAAATCTCTCATGCGATTGATTATTACGCTTTGTAAGAGAAGGATATGCAATTGCCTTGATGTACCAGTCTAAGAAACCAGACCACTTGCATAGGATTGGGTGAGTATGAGACAAGACAGTTGTTAGAAACGTTGTATCCATGTATTCATACCGACATTCAGCAAGCAAAGCTTCGATGTTTTGTTCTGTTTGTCTACTTTCATCGGCTTCTAACCAGTTTAACACAAACGTCATCACACTATTTTCATGAAAGGCAAGCCACTTGTCAGACGTCAATAGCATTAACAAGCTTGAGAAGTGAAGCTTGTTTGGTAATTCACTACATGCAATGCATTCTAGCGGGGTAAATAATTTGATGAGGTATTGGTTGCAGCAACTAACAAAAAAATCTTTTGTTTGAACATGCCCGAGAGAAATTTGGTAGAAAGTTAAGCGATCTAACACTGAATTGCATTCATCGATTGTTGCAACGCTGACATATTCAACCATTGCAGATCCTTGTTTAAGAAGTGTATCACACATATATCGATCACCATATTCTAAAACCTTAAGTAGTTTAAAAAGGCCAATATTATTTAACAAATCAAAGTCGTAAAAGGAATGAATGAGCAACTCCACATATTCACTATCACCAGGGTTTACTCTCAAGGTAATTTCTTTTTCATATTTTTCTTTCATAGAAGTTTCATAAAGTAGTTTTTCAAAGAATTTGCTGTTTATGCCCAATACCAACTTGTGAACTGGAAAACGAACTTCGTCATTGCATCTCTCAACCTTGTTATCTACAAGAGGTTTAGTATATATATATATATATATATATATATATATATATATATATATATATATATATATATATGCTTGCCATATTTATTTTTTTTACATTAACATCAACACTTTCATAAAATTTGACAGTAAAATTTGGTTTATTTTTTTTTTAATATTTTAAATTCTAAAACTTAGTTTGAGATTTCAATTTAATTTGAGAAATTAAATATTCGATTGTTACATTGAGTAATTTGAAAAAGTTGAAATTCAAAAAGTTCATTTGACACATAGTATGCTTTATGAGTATTGACAAGGTAAAAAATGCTTTTGAACCAATTAAAGTTAAACTTAGAACTAATCAAAGATGGTTTCCAAAATTTAGCAGTGGATGCTATCATTGGCACTGAGTTCACGGGGGCAACAGGGGCAGTGCCCCCCCCCCCCAGGAAATTTATACTAACAATATATTATCACGGATTATCATGAGGGCGAGAGTATCTATTCGCCCCCGAGGTAATCCGTGATAATATATTATTAGTATAAATTTCCGGGGGGGGGGGGGGCCATTGCCCCTGTTGCCCCCGTGGACTCGGCGCCTATACATGCTATGTTGTTGAAAACGAGCAACGCTCTGGAAAACCTCAAGAAGCCTAAAATTGATCATTTGTTAGAGTTGCTTAATGAAAATCTACACCAAATGACAACAGAATTAGTTCAAAAGCTTTCAGCTCATCAAACAACTGTTTCTAAGCGTTTTCATGAGCTAGGAAAAATTTTAAAATGTCAAAAATGGTTATGGGAAAGAAACATAATTCACCGATTGAACAGTTGCATTTCTTATTTGGCAAAATTTTTGAAAAAAGATTATTTTTGGAAAATGGTTACTGGAGATGAGAAGGTAATTTATTTTTAGAACCCTAGTAATAAAAAAGAGTGGTTAGGTTGTGGTAGAACAACGATTGCAGCTCCAAAAAGAGGCTAATACTTTAATAAAGTGATACAAGAAGTCTGATGGGATACAAAGGTATATATTTTTTAAAGTAATTGAAAAGTATTATAAAACGAACTTTGTTTTACATTATTATCTTGTTATTATTGTTGGTTATCTGGTTAGTACAAGAAAGTAAAACATTGCAGATTTGATTTTCAAGATATTTTCAGGATGTGCCAGTAAGAACTTCAGTTGTGCACACAGGCATTATCTATGGGCAACTTTTGGTAAATAGCTTGTAAAGTGATTGTGATTGCGAAAATATACTTATGACTTTGCTGAAATTATTTTTATAAGAAACGTGAAGTGACTTTTTATAATTGTTTTATTAGTGCCAGTAAACTACAAGCGACAACTGTTTTAGATACGAAGAAAAACACTACGATGTCAGATATAAAAAAGACTCAACTGAAGTATTATTGTTTATTTTGAGTTTTTGTTATTTTTGTTATATTTGTTTATTTTGTTGTTTTTTTATTTTGTGTTTCAATACTTTTGATGCCTACTTTATGTGCATTTAGCTCGTGTTAGAATAAAAATTATGCTGTTAGTGTTCCACGTTATAAACAACTTTAGGAAGTTCAAATGAAGAAATCTTAGAAAAAAGAGCTGTACACATGAAGAGCGTTGTCATATAAACTAATTACACAAATAATCATGATGAGTTGGGGTATCTCTGCGACACAACTTTAAAATTGATATTATTAATACTAGATTTACTATCTATAACTTGATCTAGTATATTGTTTGAATAGAAGTATAAGGAAAAGTTGGTTACAAATTAACGAACAATATCTAAACATTAACCTAAAAGCATGTAAATAGTGTTAAAGTAGTCTAAAAGTTACTAGCTTTCCTAGATCTAACAACCTAGGCACTAGTAATCTAGATTTCTTTTTTGATTGTGATTTTTTCTTTATCTAAATACTGTTCAAAACTAATTTATGAATAAAATTAATATCTATAACTTAAGTGAATTTGCATTCATTTCTTTTTGATTGTCGAGGTGTTAGCCTTGCTTATTGTGCCTTGGGTTGATTTCCATTAATTTGAACGTTTTCTCCATCCGCCAGTGTTTTATGTTAAAAAAATAAAACTAAGTGACCAAATTGAGCAAATTGATAAGATTAGCGAGGTAAGAAATTTATATCACCAAAACTCTGGACTTAATTTCTTTTTGTTCTCAAAACGTGGTGTTTTTATATTTTTTCGTTCGCATAGGAAGGGAGCTTAAGTACATAATAACGCTTCATTATTTTTACAGCACATATAGCGTATCTAAGGTCTTCAATTCGACTTTCAATAAGACCGTGGGAATTAAGTTTTAAGCAAAAAACATTGACAAACATATTAAATTAATATTTAAATGTTTTATTTTGTTGAGAGAAAAAGTAACAAAGCTAGAAATATTTACCGTTCGATTCACCTTCATTAAGTTTATTGATTTCGTCTGGTGTGTCCTCGATAATACGCAGTGTTATTTCGCTTAAGAAATTGTTTTTGTAAATATTGCTGAGGGACTCAAGAAATCCTTTCTTCATTATGGAAGGCTTAAGAGCTGTTATGGTACCACACTTATGTTTTTGAAGATTCTTGGACTCGTTCATTATTTTGGTCCTATAAAAGGAAGTAGCGTATACGTGGTTTAAACATCACGTGATGTATAAACTGTGTTCATTTTTTATTATCGAATAAATAATTATTTAATTACTACTTGGTTTTAACTAAAACCAAAAACATTTAAAAATACTTAAAATATTTGAGTGGCATCCCCTTGCAGTGACTACCGTGCTACTTTATTATCATATTTAGAAGCTAATTTCCAAAGCAATTTCATCAGAAAAAAGAAGAATAGAAGAACTTCTAGCATGAATATTATTTAGGTATGACATTTAAATACTTTCTGTTAAACAGCATTATTTATTTTTGCTTTTAAAATCTCCGCCGCTTTTATAATTATGCAATTGTTTCTCTTTTTTGACACAATTTTAACACTGAATATTTCAATAATAATTTCAAGTTCGCTTATGAAAGTTGGAAAAAAAAAATAATGTGCCTGCAAAACAAATATTATAAAAGTGAGTGGAAACGAAAGTCGAAATGGTCAGATTATAGTCGCAAATCAGATAGATTCAAATGATTGTTTTGGAGTTGGGTTGACTTCCACCCTTGGAGTAGAAGACATAACGCAGTTGGAAAATGCATGCTCGTTTCAGCCCTTAAAAATTTTTTTTTTAATTTTTTGATCTAAGAAAAAGGTCTTGCGCTAAAACATGTTAATGATCAAAAAGAAACAATCCGTAAGAAGATTTTATAAACAAATTGCTGAAAAGTTATTCATTCTTGATCATGAAACTAAGAGCACAATTGATCCTTCTCAATAACCAGATTATGACATTGACAATACTTTTCTTATTGTGAGGTTTATATTGAAGATGAAACAACGAAAAAGTTGACGTTCAATGTGAAATATTTGGTGTGACAGGCGGTTACGCAAGATGGCCAGATTTCTTAACATTACGTCACGTAAAAAGGTGTAAAAATCACCAAGCATGCTTCCTCAAATAATATGTCAAGCGCCTAGGTCCAAACAAACCGAAGCTGGACCACTACAATATATTCAGCCGGTTACGGTTACCTTTAACTACGCATGAAAGGTGTGCGTTTATCGAAATTAGTAAAAAAAAAAAAAAGGATTACTATACCGAAGAAAGCAATCCGATAGCTGTACTCCATCTAAGACTGAAACTTTGCATTGTGTAAGAGAAACTACGAACAGCTGAACAAGAAATGTGATACTATTTCTAAACTTAAGAGTACTTGGATAAAAGTTTTGAAGGAAGTAGCCAAGAAAAAGGGTGCTATTATGTTTCTTGATTTGAAGCGTAAGCTGTACAATTCTGATTAAAAAAGCCTGCTTTTTGTTATTTTTTAAAAGGAAAGTTCATGTGGTTTTTTGAAAGTACGAAGTACGACTTAGCTATTTGATAACTTTTAAGTATTTGAAAAACTATGCCACTCTTAAAGTTCTAATTCAAGTTGCGAAATGCTGAACGGTAGTCTATGACAGACACTTTGAAAAGAGATGCTTATAGATAAGCTTGCAAGTTAAATATGATTAGCAACGAGGGTAGCTGTAACTTTGAAGCTAGAAAGTATGTCAGTCTTCCATAATCCACAGATACATGTATTATGCAGAATGTTAAGATGCAAGGTTCAAAAAAGAATAAAAATATTCGAAAAAAGTTTTTGTATTCATAAGAACAACTGCATGCAGCACTTAAAGCTTTAAATAAAGATGAAAAAATTTTGTGTCAGCAAAAAAGTTTAATGTTCCAAAAAGTACCTTAAGCGACAAGTTATCTGGTAAAAGCCAACCCAAACGCCAAAACTCTGGCATTAAATCATATCTTGGAGAAGAAATAGAGAATGAATTGGTTGCTTGGTTAATGCAGTGCGCTAACATGGGATTTGCGATAACAAAAGTTATTAATGAAGGCAGTACAAAAAATAGTTAAAGGGCAAGGTATAAAAATGCCATTTAAAGATGATATCCCAAGTAAAAACTGGCTTTACAAATTTATGCGCCGTCATAAGGAATTATCACAAAAACGAGCAGAGCATATTAGTAGAGCTAGAGGTCTTACAACTGAAGCAAACTATTCGAGGCTTTCACCGACTCCTCTTGGATCCCTTGGCCATATTTTGTTGTATTCTGTCAGGCTGAGCAAAAAAATGCCCAAGGGCATCAACCAATTCAGTGGTAAGTACCGAATTTTGCGACAAATATAATGATAGTGGTAAAAACATAATGGAACTTCAAGTTGATGCACATCCCAAGGATGAATAGATTGTATCTTATTTCTTAAAGTTTGCATTAAGTTCTAGAGAAATATTCATTCGCTATCACTTCTTGGTATACTAGAAGAAGCGACATCAGAAATTTAACATAAGCAATCAATAAAACATCGAAACCATCGTGCTAAAAAACGATCAAGAGTCGATAATTTACATGATGACTTCTTTCCTACCATAAATTGATCAGACAAAGTCATCAGTTCAATATGAATGACAAAAAGAAAACAGCAAAATATGGCTAAGAGATTTTATTATCATTATTGTTGTTGTTATTATTGTTTTTGTTATTATTATTATTATTATTATTATTACTATTATTATTGTTTTTGTTATTATTATTATTATTATTATTATTATTATTATTATTATTATTATTATTATTATTATTATTATTATTATTATTATTATTATTATTATTATTATTGTTATTATTATTATTATTATTATTATTATTATTATTATCATTATTGTTTTTGTTATTATTATCATTATTATTATTATTATTATTATTATTATTATTATTATTATTATATTATTATTATTATTATTATTATTATTATTATTATTATTATTATTATTATATTATTATTATTATTATTATTATTATTATTATTATTATTATTATTATTATTATTATTATTATTATTATTATTATTATTATTATTATTATTATTATTATTATCACTATAATTATTATTATTATTATTATTATTTTTGTTATTAATATTATTATTAATGTTATCATTATTATTACTATTTTTATTATTATTATTTAGTGTTGTTATTATGGGGTCATTGTTGTTTTTATTGCTATTGTTATTATTGTAAAATCTCGAGGATTAAAAAGTAACTGAACGTTTGGAGAGACAATATATTTTTAAACTAGTACAAAAGCAAGAGAGTCTATGCTTCTCCACCAACAGAATATATAATAAAAAAGAGGTCTGTGGAGAGCACGCACCAATAAATTGCCCATTAACAATAATAACAATAATTAAGTTACAAATACCACATTTAACAACACCCACATACAGTAATAAAATAATAAATATCACTTTCAACACGCTTCTTTATAATAATTAATTTTTACTATCACTTTTAACACACTCCCCCCTGTTGACTTGTCAACAATATTTTTCTTTTAATTGTCTTAGATATTGTCCATCAAGTGCTGCCTGTCGGGTTGGACGTTTATTAATTGACCTGAGCGCCGCATCATTCTGCCCAATCTCGGTTTCAACTGCACAGACATTTTTCTTCGAACTATCTTTATCTTTGTTATCTTGTTCAATATCGATCTCCAGAGGAATTAATTTTTGGACCGGTCGGAAACATATCTTGGATGTTCCTTTATTCGATATAACCTTTAATTTAGCTCCACGAATCGCTTTGTCTTTTCCTTCAATAACTTCCACAACTCTTGCCATTCTCCACTGACTTCGAGGTGTCATATCTTTGTCATTAATTAACATAATATCATTTACTTTTAGTACCTTTTCTTGTTTATTATCATTAAACTTATTATATAAATGTTGTTGTTTTAATTCATTCAGATAAACCTTACTGAAACGCTTTCGATAATCATTAATTAAGTTCTTTAAGTAGATGGCACGTTTCTTGATATTAACCATATCAAAACATAAATTTGATTCCACATTATTCCTTAATATATTTCGTCCATACATCAAATGAAAGGGAGTAAGCGCTTCTTCATTATCATCTTCACTCATGTAGACAAGTGGTCTACTATTAATTACAGATTCGATATCGCATAAAACTGTTTGCAGTTCTTCATAAGTAACGAGTGATTTTCCCATAACCTTCAATAGTGGTATCTTAACTGATCGTACCAATCTTTCATAAAATCCTCCCCACCAAGGGGAAGCAGGTAGTATAAATTTTTGAATAATCTTATTATTTAAACAAAACTTTTTTACTTCAATCGATTTAAATGTTTTAAAATTGTCACAAGTAATGCTATCAGGTATGCCCCTGCGTGCAATAAAGCGTTTGAGTGCTCGTAGGAAAGCAGGGATCTTCATGTCAGGAGTTAATTCCAGATGAGCAGCACGACTAGACGCACAGGTCAAAATCAAAACGTAAACCTTAGATACCGCATCAGTTTTTAAATAACTTTTTACATATAAGGGTCCAGCAAAATCTATGCCAACAGCTTGAAACGAAAACATAGAAACATTAACACGATAATCGGGTAAGTCAGGAGTTTGGGGAGGCAGCATTGTTCTTCCATTAATCTTCTTACAAATAACACACTTACGCAGAACATTCTTGACAGTTTTTCTTCCTTTAATAATCCAAAACCTTGCTCTAACTTGACTTAATGTCATTTCAATACCATGATGCATAACACGTTCATGGGCGTCACGAATAATTAACACTGTAAAATAGCTATGTATTCCATCACGTAAAATAATCGGATATTTTTCATTATAACTCAGTATCGAATTTCCAAATCGTCCTTTTAATCGCAATATATTTTGTTTGTCAGTAAACAACTTCAGGGATGAACTTAGCTTCTTGTAGTTATCTTGATTTCGTAAATAAAACTGTTCAACTAATAACCATAAATTAAATGCCATATCATATTCATCAAGTGTCAATATATTTTCTTTAATTATTCCATTGTTTTTCTTAATTGTTTTTATCAAATTACTTGCAAATCTATTCACATATCCAGTTACCATTATAAGTCTGTTCAATGTGCTAAACTTCTTAATATCTATCAGAACACCAATATTACCACTACTCGCAGCCTCAACCATATTTACTCTACTCTCATTTATCCTATCTACACCCTTCGACTCAATCAGAACTTCATCCACATTCAAACTACTCTCACCATCAAACAATCCTACTTCAACCTCCTCCTCACACAAAAATTTAGGTCCAGATAACCAACTATCACTCAATAGCTTAAAACAAAACTTACGAGTTGGAACATCTGCTGGATTCTCCAATCCTGCTACATGCCTCCATTTCTTCCTCCCAACCTCTTTCCTAATCACAACTACACGATTTTCCACCCAAGGTTTCCAAGTTTTCTCCTTCCCTTTAATCCAATGCAAAGCCACTTCAGAATCTGTCCAACAACTAACATTACTAATAATTATTCGATCTTCTATTACTCGTTTCACTTCTCCTACTAATTTGCTCAACAACAAACAACCCAACAGCTCTAACCTAGGAACAGACAACTCTTTCAATGGAGTTACCTTTGTTTTGGCTGCCAAAAAAAATACTCTCACAGCAACACTCGTCTTAACTCTTAGATAAACAACTGCACAATATATCTCTCTTGAGCTATCACAAAATCCATGTAACTCTGCCGAAATTATTCTCTCCTCAACTCTAACAAACGCAAATCTCTTTACTCTTAAAACACTCAACTCCTCAACGTTTCTCAACAATTCTTTCCACTTAAACTCAATCTCTCCACTCACACTCGCATCCCACTCCTTTTTATCTCTACACAAAATTTGAAAAATTGTTTTTAGTCTGGCTGTTATAGGCGAAACAATGCCTAATGGATCGTAAATTGATGCCGAAATTTTCAAGATATTCCTTTTTGTTGTTTTAAGTTCCCGTGACATTTTTATAAAGTCATTAAATTGAAAAATAAATTCATCATTTTTCGAGTCCCATTCAATTCCTAAAACTCTTTTATACTCATAATCGCTTTTACCCAATTCTGTTTCTAAATAAGTACTATCATCGAGATTGCTTATTGAATTTTTTATTTCCTTATTTCTTATCATTTTCTCATTAAAATCAAAATAGTTTTGTAATTCTTGGCTATTTGTTTTCCATTTCCTTAAATTGAAACCACCTTCAGACATAATTGCTTTAGACTTTTTATAAAATTCTTTACCCTTCGTTACACTTTCCGTTCCAGATGTGACATCATCAACGTATAGATCTTCAATGAATCTTTTTACAAACTTGCCATTAGATTTTTCATATTTTTTGATGTGATGTCTTATTGTTCCACTTAATAAAAAAGGACTACTAGTCAGTCCAAATACTACTCTTAAAAATCTATAAACAATCAATTCTGAGTCCTGCTCTACATCCACATTTTTATACCAGAGAAATCTTAAATAATCTTTATGCTCACTAGAAATTTCTATATTTAAGAAAGCTTGTTTAATGTCTGCTAATATGGCAATATAATTTAATCGGAATCGCAGTAGTACATCAAATATTTTGGATAACAGATTTGGCCCTGAATATAGACAATCATTCAAGGACAATCCATTGTTAGAACAGGAAGCATCAAATACTGCTCTTATCTTAGTAGTTTCCTTATCTTTTCTTAAAACTGGCCTGTGCGCTAGGTAGTATGCTTTTCCTGATTCCTTAGCGATTTCATTCTCAGGTACTCTTTCAATAATTTTATTCGTTTCGTATTCTTTAAAAATAGCGTCATAATCACTTAACAAATTCTTATCACGCAATTGCCTTTTTAACCTATTCAGTCTAACCTCACAAATTTTATAGTTATCTGGTAAACAATCGTGATCTGGTTTAAAGGGAAGCTTAGTTACGTATCTCTCACCGTTATGCATAATATCATTTTCAAATTTATGTATTACACACTCATCAGTGGATTCCATTTTCTCCACACTCCAAAATTTTTGTAAATCACTTCTTAGTTCATCAATCTCACTGCGCACATCTTCCACACTCTCGATTAAATTAGCATCAACGCGTAAATTCATGATTACTTTCTTATTAACGTTTTTTACAGAAGGCATTGGGCCACTTAACACCCATCCTAGAACAGAGGAAGAAGCCACAGGACAGCCCTCGACCCCTCTAATAACATTACCTGTCATAAATTTATGGTACAAATCACACCCTACCAATAAGTCAATAGGAAAATCTTTGGAACCATCATCATAATCAGCTAGAATTAACTTTGAAATATGCGGGTAATTTTTGCACGCTCGAGATATCTCTTGCCTCTGCAAAGGGCTACAAATAACTGGCACACATAGAGCCTCGACATACACATACAAATTAGCATTTCTATGTTTTACCTTAAGTTGAACAACATCGAGCTTTTTAACTCTGGAATTATTAAATTGACCGAATGTTTTTATTATTATAGCTTCTTTCCTTATAGTTTTTAATTTCAATCTTTCACATACATCTTTGGTAATATAAGACCTCTGACTACCGCTATCAAATAATATTCTGAATACTCCACACTCACTCTCTGAATTAAAAAACTTAGCCTTTGCTGTCTGTAGCAAAATGCTATCAGACACACCTACGAGAGTTGCACTAGTCTGGGTTTGCTTCTTATTGCAAATAGAGATGTGGTGTTTTCCATTGCATTGAAAACATGAATAGTTAGAATGACAAAATTTTGATATATGACCTAATTTTAAACAGATGAAACATCTCTTTTGCTTTTTTAGAATTTCAATTCTTAAATCTAAATTTGTTACTTTTAAACAGTGAAAAGGCTTATGGTTTTCTGAACAATATACACATTGTAAAATTCTCTGTTCTGGTGCTCTTCTATTTTGTGTATGAAAACCTGATGTTGTAAAGTTATTTTTATTTCTATAATTATAAGAAGAATTTTGCTGTGCATTTTTGTTTAAAGAATCGTATTTGAAATTTTTATGTTCATTTTTATCATAATTTGATTTTAAAAGATATTTGGCACAACACTCTTTAGCTTGTAGCTCTTCATTGTAATATTGTAAAAGTCTATCTAAAGTCCACAACTCTCCGGCAAATTTTCTAGAAATTAAAATCAAAAGTTCATCAGGCAGTTTCTCCTTAAGGATAGGAATTAACAAACAGCCGTAAGTTTTTGTTTCTATTTTTAGAGATCTAAGATTACGTACGCAGCTCTCTATATCATTATAAAGTTTTCTTAATTCTTCTAGATCATTTAAATCTTTAATTTTCCTTATTCTTAACAAAGAATCCATATGTGCAGAAACTAAAACTTGTGTATTCCCGTATCTATTAGTCAAGATTTCAATTGCCTCTTTATAATTTTCTGAACTGAGTGAAAGTCCTGAAATAGTAGCCAATGCTTGGCCAGACAAATATTTTTTTAGATAGTTAAATCGATCTATATCATTTAAACCTTCATGCCTATGAATTGATAGATTAAATTGATCCCAAAAACCCTGCCAATCTAAGGGATTCCCATTAAAAACTGGCAATTCTAACTTAGGTAAAATACGCTTTGATTTATTTAAACTTTTAACAGAATCTTTATCTGAGTCATTTATTTTTATACTTTTTAATTTTAGTGTCACTCCAGCCATCAACTCATGATAACACTCAACTATTTTCGCACTCTCCAAAACATCATTTTCAATTTCCTCTTGATCTAAATTATTTAATATTTCCTCATCAATATTGTTTAATCTCTCATAATTCTCGCTTAAATTATTTTTTAAACCTATTAATTTTGTATAGTTTAACTCCTCACTCTCTAATTCCTCTCTTATTTCGCTCAACAAATTTCCAAAACTTACTCGTAACGCTCTCCTTCTCGCTACTTTCCTTCCTAATGCGGCTGCCATTTTTAAATAAATATGCACAACAACTTAGAATAAAATCAAATTTTCGTCACAATCAACACCTTCAACAATTAAATTCTAATTCTATCAAATTCTTCCCAAACAATATCACAAATAACAAACTCCACTTACTTCAATGTTCAATAACTCAAATTTTACTTAACTCTTCATAAACTTCTTTCTTTAATCATTTAATTCGGTAACTCTTCATAGTTTTTCATCGGGCGCCATGTAAAATTTCGAGGATTAAAAATAACTGAACGTTTGGAGAGACGATATATATTTTTAAACTAGTACAAAAGCAAGAGAGTCTATGCTTCTCCACCAACAGAATATATAATAAAAAAGAGGTCTGTGGAGAGCACGCACCAATAAATTGCCCATTAACAATAATAACAATAATTAAGTTACAAATACCACATTTAACAACACCCACATACAGTAATAAAATAATAAATATCACTTTCAACACGCTTCTTTATAATAATTAATTTTTACTATCACTTTTAACAATTATTATTATTATCATTATTATATTTATTGTAATTTCTTATTATCATTATTACTTTTAACTTTATTGTAAATACTGTTTTTAATACCATTATTATCATTATTATTGATATTACTATAATGATATTCTCCACAAAATCTAATTAAAAATATGCGGAAGCATTTTTTTAACTAGATTTTGTGGAGGCCCAGGAATAAAATAAAACAAGTAGCGGCTAGCAAACAAGATGAAAATGGTGGGAAAATAAAGCCGAAGATGCTATTTACCCCACTACAGTTATTATTTCAGTTAGATTTGCTGTATGTTTTAGTATGTTAATACTCACAGATATTAGATATAAATAATTCTATATTCAAACGTAAAAACTTCATGGATATATTTGCTATAATTTTCGGACTGAGAGCACCCAAAAACATTAGAATCAGGCAAAACTATTGTAAAAGTGTTTTTTTTTTATCGCCGGTTTGTGTAATCATTAAATAGTTAAAAATGGATTTTCACAAATTTGAGTATCAAACAAATGTTTACTCACTTGACTTTCTTTTTCCTCTTCTTTTTCCTCTTCCTTTACTTCGTTTTGTTTAAAAATTATTAAAAAAAGACAAAATATATTTTGTAATAAAAAATTCTCGGAATCATATATATGAATATATCAAATCAATCAGCTGACATAAAAAAGTTAAAAATAAATTTAATGAACAACTTCACTGTATGTGAGTATAAAATGAATTTATTATCTAAATAAATCATGCAAAGTTGTATTAGTGGAGATAATTCTTAGAAATCATTTATTATTAACGAATTCGTTATTTTTCCAATATAATTAATATAATTACAAAGCTCGGGCGTCTCGAAACTATTTTTGTTACGAGACATTACGATGCGAGATCTCGAAATGACACTGAGTTTCGAGAATAGTTTCGATCGAGATCATGGTTTTCACAAGTTTCGAGAATTTGTTTCGAGAGGTTACGAGAAGTAACGAGATTCTCGATTAAGAATTGGCCACAAAATTTCCCTTCTCGAAACGTGACAATTAGACGAGAATAACAAGATTTAAAATATTTTTTCGATATTTCTCGAGATATTACGAGACAAGTTTTCTAATTTTTCAAATATATTGAAAATTCTTGGAACAAAAGGTTTTTTGTTCATTTTTGTTCCTAAATTTTGATTAAAATAACAAAACACTATTTCAATGGCCACTTAAGCAGCCATTGGCAGTCCTCATCGTGAAACATTCCACTCTTTTTTCAGTTTCTACCAGAATGAAGGGAAGGTTGCATCTGGCCAAGTACTTGGGAATATCTATGTCTCCACATAGCTGCTCTTTGTCCTGCGGCTTATACCTCATGTATGCATCAATGTTTTTGACTTTCTCAGGTGTTGATGGTTGTATCGCTCACCTTCGTCGTACAACTAAAACTTAAAAAAAGTAATAAATAAGTACCTTTTTTTGTAAAAACTAAAAAAGTTTTGGATTCATAAGTAAACAATAGAAAAATGATTCAAAAATCCTAAATCAACAATGAAATTAATACTCAGTAAAAACAGTTTAATACAGGTTAATTAAAATGATTTAAAACACCAATTCACCTGCTCTAGATTCTGATAGGCAACATCTCCTTTGCGCTTTATCTCTTCCTTTTCTTTTTCCAAAGCCAGCCAGATTACTGAGTGAGAACTAATCATGTGACGCCTCATACCACTGGTGTTTCCATCTTTAAGCTTAAAGACATTGCCACAGTTGTCAATGTTGCACTTCGCAAAAACTTTCTCAATGCCATTTTCGATGACTCTTTCCTTAGGAAAGTGCTTCCATATTTCTGTCCTTGGACGAACTATGTTGTTAAACTAAAAGTATGAATTCAAATATCACTATCAAAATCAAAAAAAAAATTAAAAAAAAAATTTTTCAGGACAATAATTAAATACATCCAATCTTTAAAAAGTTCTAGGAACTACAAAAGAAAACTTCCACTTTCCCGGAAAATGATTACCAAAATTTGTAATGCAATTAGCCAGTTACTTTAATACGACATTTCATCTACATGACAATGCAAACTTGTATGTGTAAATATGTTTATTTCACTGACATCATTCACTTTTAACTTTTAACTTAGTCATCTTATTAAAAAACTAAAAAAAAGTTTTAAGTAATGAACTAAAGTAAAAAGACACAACAAAATAAACAATAAATTATAAAGATATATAGTAATAAAGTGTTTTCTTACCTGATTCTTTGTAAAAAAGATGATAATATTGTTGAATAACAAAAAAATATTATATTTTTAATATAATTTTAACTAAATTCATTAAACTTTTAAAGTTTTTTAACTTTTAGCTCTGTTTACAGTGCAAAAAAAAAAAAAAACAATAACAATTCAGCTGTCACGCGCGTCAATTCTCGCTCTATCTCGGAATGAAGTAAATACGAGATTCTCGTAACTACTCGAAAAAAACTCAAAAAAATCTCGAAATGTTTGAGATTTTTTGGTGACTTTTCTAACCCAATCTCGTAACTTCTCGTATCATCTCGTATCATCTCGAAATAAAAATCTCGATTGAAATTCCCAAAACGTTTCGAGACGCCTGAGCTTAGAAGTAAATAATGAAAATATATAAATATAATGAAGTAAGTAATGAAAGGAACATTAATGTTCCTTTATTATGATAATTTATTTTCTTTATTATAATAATTTATTGGAATAACTTGTAAGTTGAAGATGATTACCTTTAACGTGCAAGTTACTCTAATAAATTAAAATGATTTTAAAAGTTTTCTTGATTGAAACTTTTGTATAAATACTTGACAGAATTTAACAAAACTTACGTAAAATCAATGTGTTATTTGGTTTGCGCTTAAACCGTCTCCTACACGTGTTTTTTCAAGATTTAAGTTCCATACTGAAACCTCTATTAAAACGTGCTTGAAACCTTGAAAGACACGTATTTAAAACCTCAATAAACACGTTTGAAACTTCTTAAAAAACGTATTAAACTCCAGTAGAATTCCCGTGAAATCAACGTGTTTTTGATATACGCCTGGATCGTTACGAATACGTGTCTATAAGGGTTTTTAATCCAAAGTGAAACAAGATATGCCGGCTGGGTAACTTCATTGGAACTTTGGAAGATAGCGCCTGAAGATAAGTATCCTCAGCTGAAAAAGATTATAAAATTTATTTCAATTTTTAGTTCAACATACACACGTGAATCTTTATTTTCCACTATGAAATTTGTCAAATCAAAGTATCATTCAAATCTAACCAGTGAACATTTGTCAGAATTACTTTGAACACCAACTACAAACTTGAAACCAGATTTTAAGGAACTCACCAGTAAAGTTCAGAATCTTAGTGTCTGATTGGAAAATTCATAACTGTTGTAATTTTGTTACTTTTTTAAAAGTTTATGATCTGCAAATGCTACTTTAAACAATTCTATAACTGGTTTTTTAGTGCGAGTAAAAGGGGATCAGATATTTGTTTAGCTTGGTTGAATTGCATTTTTTGAAACACTAAAGATAATTCGAAGTTGTAAACAATTCAGCAAATGTAAGCATTTAAATAAAGGTTTTTGCCGTTGTAAAAAAATTATTTTAGTTTTTCTCTAAATATAAAAACTATTAGTGAAAATAAATTTTGTATGCAAAAAGTTTTTTAGAAAAGTTTGTTCATTTTCATAAAAATCTAATTTAATATTCTGGAGTATTTTACAACTCCAATTTCGCCACCAGCTGCTAAATTTTTAAAATACGTTTAAAAAAAGAATGCACAAAAGTTTTCTTAACGAAATATTTGATGAGGATCTTCGGCTCATCTAAGTATTTAAATTAGAGGAATGACTTAGGAATTTTTTTGCAAACGTAACGATTAAAGATTAAAATTACGTATGTTCGTAAAATTAACTGAACGGTAACGATTAACGATATCAATTAAATTGTGATATTGAAATTCCAACGAGAAATTGATTAAACTAATTCGTAACTTCCAATAATTTGCTCGAATGGTTCGTTATAGCTTACGTAAATCAATTAATTTGTTTGAAATTTCCGTTAAAAATTACGAGAACCATCGATTAACTTATTACGATCATTTCCGTTGAATTGTCATAAAGTTTTGAAACTGAACATTCTTACGATAACTACTATCGAAGATTTTTCTACAAACCCATTCATTACTAACGTACTATTAAAGAATATTACACACAATAAGAACAGTTTCACTTTTTTTGAGTTACTATAAAAATGTTTAGAATTTTAAACTATGAAAAAATTGTTAAACTTGTGTGTAGATGTATCTTCTAACAACAATCACAACTTGTCATTTGACTCCCTTGGGCAAGTCTTAATTTCTCAGTTGTTTCCTGGCTAGTGTTCTGACATTGCTCTTCTATTGCTGAGTACTGAGACTGAAAGGTGTTTTGAATAGCAATTGCTCCTTTACTGCTTTCATCATCTATCTCTTCCTCTGAATCCGAGACCTCAGTGTTTCCTTTCTCTTACGAGTCACCCTCGTTGACCTTACCAAACCATCGCCATATGAAAGATTTTGACATTTTATTGACACCAGGACTGTAGAAATTTAGTTGAAAGAATGTAGGTAAATTTCGTAGCTGACGAATATTTACGTTTACAAATCGTAAATAACGATTAAAATACAAGTAACAAAAATTAAGTTTCATTATTAATACATCAATAAATTCAGTAAACTTAACAATACTAATAAAAATACCATCAAAAATAAGACTTTAAAAACTCTTTTTTTAAAATGATCTAGTATGTGGAACACAATTTTGTAAACAAATAAAGTTGTATAAAAAACACTATTTATAAAAAGACCCACATCGTTATTTACTTAAACGCAACTTAAACGCAACTTAAACGCAGTTTAAACGCAACTTAAACGCAACTTAATCGCAACTTAAACGCCACTTAAACGCCACTTAAACGCAAGCTATTAACGGAAATTTCGTAACTGACGTAAGATACATATTATTACGATTGAATCTTACAGTTAATTAGAATAAGATCGTAAATCACGAATCAAATAACGACTTTTTTTTCGAAAAATGCAACTAATTTAATCGATTTGCAGAAGATCTGACGCAAGAAACTGACGCAACTTCGTTTAATCGCATTCGTAAGTCTCTTTTCTTATTTGAACGTGACTCTTGCCACACAATCAGGCCAGAGCTTCATCTAGCTTTTTGTAAAGACTGTATTTTTTAATAACTTTTTCTCAAAAGTTTATATTTCTAGCTAACCATGTAATATAAAACAAGACACCCGTCAATTTACTTTTGGGTTTAAAATACTTCATTTTAAACGATGTAAAATGGCTCCTGTTTGTTAAAGAAATGTCCTTTGCTCCTGCTGTGAATTTGGAAGCATTCAGGCTGAGCAATTTGTTTCCGTATATTAAAAAGTAAAATGAATGCTGATTGCATTTTAAATAACATTTCATTTATCAACTGGCGAAAGCCTATTGGTTGAAACTATAGAATATTCTTCTAAAAAAAGAATCCTTACAGGTTTTTAAAAAGTAACAGAAGGACAACTTATAATGTTAAATGTTTCACCCAGGGTTGTACTGAATTAGAACAAATAAAAAATTCTCCTAGAGAAACTTTTTCAGACGAACTAGTTACAAATGCCTTTACACAGACCAAACGCAGATGGTTGTGTGTAAGAACTATATGGTTCCTTGTTTGGCTGCAAATTCTGATAAAAAAATTATCATTCGTTATATGTATATTTCCACCGAGGTTTATTTTAGGTAGAAATGCTTTAAGTAAAGAGGAGAAGAATAACGCGATGAAATGTCCGCGGCTAATGTCAACTCTTAAGAGTCAAGTCTAAACTTGCTGTATAGAGCTTTTTGGTCAGTTTATACAAACGCTCAACTGAGCGGATGCGCATGCATGGGAACTATTTGCAAAATTTGCTCACACTCAAGATGACCTTGCAACAGTGATGATCAGGTTTAAACTTTGGCGTAAGTGCATACTCAAAGGAGCAACCATTTCAATCGCGCTGTGCCAGTATTTTATTTCACTTCTCTTAAGTATTTTGATTGATTTCTATAATTGTAAAAGTTTTCTTTTAAAGTATAACGTGCATTGTGCTTAAAAAGAAAATTAAAAAAAGTTAAGTTTAGTTATCTCATATTTTCCATAACGTTTTAAGCTTGCTAAACAATACTTAAACTTATATGCCAGAATGTTTATTAGATGTTATATTTCAATGACAAATAATCACTTAATATTGCATTACAAATAAAATGTCATTTATGAAATTATTGCTTAAATTTGCAGAAGAATTCACACTTCAAATATTTCTTTAAAATATTGAATAGGTTTGTATAACATTTTAACTAAAAAAGTGAGTACGTTAAAAAGTTACATAAGTTTAAATATAAATTTTGTAAACTTATCTAAAAACGTGGCATTTAAATTCAATTTCATGTAATGTTTAACGCATGATGACAAAACTATATCTTTTGAAATGATGTTTAACAATGGTGTATCAATAAACAACTCAATTCCTACAACTTTTTTTATTGCTAATGAAAATTAAAAAACAAGATGGCATACATAACAAGACTCTACACAGATTTTTTGTGTTACCCAATTTGTTAAAGTTTCAGCTCTGTTAGATTTCAAGAATTCTATTTTATGTTTTGTAACAGAATTATCATATTTCTTGTTTTCGGCCGAAATTCCTATGCAAAAAGAAACTTCAAGATAAAAGTCTTTTAATTCCCTCTCCTGATCTTCTTTACCGAGATACATTTCCAGCATTACTTTATTTTCATTCCCGCGAAAGGTAATTGCTGGTTGTAAGATATAACCGTTGTACATTATCCACTTATCAGATGTCCATTTCTTCATAGCTTCGTTAAACGCCATTTTTAAACTGTACATATGATACACTGTTTTCTCTTTATCTTTAAAACTGCGAAAATGAGGTTTTCTAAAACCAAATACTAGAGTCCATACAGCAGTTTCAGTTCTTAGTGATCTGTTAAATCTCTCATGCGATTGATTATTACGCTTTGTAAGAGAAGGATATGCAATTGCCTTGATGTACCAGTCTAAGAAACCAGACCACTTGCATAGGATTGGGTGAGTATGAGACAAGACAGTTGTTAGAAACGTTGTATCCATGTATTCATACCGACATTCAGCAAGCAAAGCTTCGATGTTTTGTTCTGTTTGTCTACTTTCATCGGCTTCTAACCAGTTTAACACAAACGTCATCACACTATTTTCATGAAAGGCAAGCCACTTGTCAGACGTCAATAGCATTAACAAGCTTGAGAAGTGAAGCTTGTTTGGTAATTCACTACATGCAATGCATTCTAGCGGGGTAAATAATTTGATGAGGTATTGGTTGCAGCAACTAACAAAAAAATCTTTTGTTTGAACATGCCCGAGAGAAATTTGGTAGAAAGTTAAGCGATCTAACACTGAATTGCATTCATCGATTGTTGCAACGCTGACATATTCAACCATTGCAGATCCTTGTTTAAGAAGTGTATCACACATATATCGATCACCATATTCTAAAACCTTAAGTAGTTTAAAAAGGCCAATATTATTTAACAAATCAAAGTCGTAAAAGGAATGAATGAGCAACTCCACATATTCACTATCACCAGGGTTTACTCTCAAGGTAATTTCTTTTTCATATTTTTCTTTCATAGAAGTTTCATAAAGTAGTTTTTCAAAGAATTTGCTGTTTATGCCCAATACCAACTTGTGAACTGGAAAACGAACTTCGTCATTGCATCTCTCAACCTTGTTATCTACAAGAGGTTTAGTATATATATATATATATATATATATATATATATATATATATATATATATATATATATATGCTTGCCATATTTATTTTTTTTACATTAACATCAACACTTTCATAAAATTTGACAGTAAAATTTGGTTTATTTTTTTTTTAATATTTTAAATTCTAAAACTTAGTTTGAGATTTCAATTTAATTTGAGAAATTAAATATTCGATTGTTACATTGAGTAATTTGAAAAAGTTGAAATTCAAAAAGTTCATTTGACACATAGTATGCTTTATGAGTATTGACAAGGTAAAAAATGCTTTTGAACCAATTAAAGTTAAACTTAGAACTAATCAAAGATGGTTTCCAAAATTTAGCAGTGGATGCTATCATTGGCACTGAGTTCACGGGGGCAACAGGGGCAGTGCCCCCCCCCCCCAGGAAATTTATACTAACAATATATTATCACGGATTATCATGAGGGCGAGAGTATCTATTCGCCCCCGAGGTAATCCGTGATAATATATTATTAGTATAAATTTCCGGGGGGGGGGGGGGCCATTGCCCCTGTTGCCCCCGTGGACTCGGCGCCTATACATGCTATGTTGTTGAAAACGAGCAACGCTCTGGAAAACCTCAAGAAGCCTAAAATTGATCATTTGTTAGAGTTGCTTAATGAAAATCTACACCAAATGACAACAGAATTAGTTCAAAAGCTTTCAGCTCATCAAACAACTGTTTCTAAGCGTTTTCATGAGCTAGGAAAAATTTTAAAATGTCAAAAATGGTTATGGGAAAGAAACATAATTCACCGATTGAACAGTTGCATTTCTTATTTGGCAAAATTTTTGAAAAAAGATTATTTTTGGAAAATGGTTACTGGAGATGAGAAGGTAATTTATTTTTAGAACCCTAGTAATAAAAAAGAGTGGTTAGGTTGTGGTAGAACAACGATTGCAGCTCCAAAAAGAGGCTAATACTTTAATAAAGTGATACAAGAAGTCTGATGGGATACAAAGGTATATATTTTTTAAAGTAATTGAAAAGTATTATAAAACGAACTTTGTTTTACATTATTATCTTGTTATTATTGTTGGTTATCTGGTTAGTACAAGAAAGTAAAACATTGCAGATTTGATTTTCAAGATATTTTCAGGATGTGCCAGTAAGAACTTCAGTTGTGCACACAGGCATTATCTATGGGCAACTTTTGGTAAATAGCTTGTAAAGTGATTGTGATTGCGAAAATATACTTATGACTTTGCTGAAATTATTTTTATAAGAAACGTGAAGTGACTTTTTATAATTGTTTTATTAGTGCCAGTAAACTACAAGCGACAACTGTTTTAGATACGAAGAAAAACACTACGATGTCAGATATAAAAAAGACTCAACTGAAGTATTATTGTTTATTTTGAGTTTTTGTTATTTTTGTTATATTTGTTTATTTTGTTGTTTTTTTATTTTGTGTTTCAATACTTTTGATGCCTACTTTATGTGCATTTAGCTCGTGTTAGAATAAAAATTATGCTGTTAGTGTTCCACGTTATAAACAACTTTAGGAAGTTCAAATGAAGAAATCTTAGAAAAAAGAGCTGTACACATGAAGAGCGTTGTCATATAAACTAATTACACAAATAATCATGATGAGTTGGGGTATCTCTGCGACACAACTTTAAAATTGATATTATTAATACTAGATTTACTATCTATAACTTGATCTAGTATATTGTTTGAATAGAAGTATAAGGAAAAGTTGGTTACAAATTAACGAACAATATCTAAACATTAACCTAAAAGCATGTAAATAGTGTTAAAGTAGTCTAAAAGTTACTAGCTTTCCTAGATCTAACAACCTAGGCACTAGTAATCTAGATTTCTTTTTTGATTGTGATTTTTTCTTTATCTAAATACTGTTCAAAACTAATTTATGAATAAAATTAATATCTATAACTTAAGTGAATTTGCATTCATTTCTTTTTGATTGTCGAGGTGTTAGCCTTGCTTATTGTGCCTTGGGTTGATTTCCATTAATTTGAACGTTTTCTCCATCCGCCAGTGTTTTATGTTAAAAAAATAAAACTAAGTGACCAAATTGAGCAAATTGATAAGATTAGCGAGGTAAGAAATTTATATCACCAAAACTCTGGACTTAATTTCTTTTTGTTCTCAAAACGTGGTGTTTTTATATTTTTTCGTTCGCATAGGAAGGGAGCTTAAGTACATAATAACGCTTCATTATTTTTACAGCACATATAGCGTATCTAAGGTCTTCAATTCGACTTTCAATAAGACCGTGGGAATTAAGTTTTAAGCAAAAAACATTGACAAACATATTAAATTAATATTTAAATGTTTTATTTTGTTGAGAGAAAAAGTAACAAAGCTAGAAATATTTACCGTTCGATTCACCTTCATTAAGTTTATTGATTTCGTCTGGTGTGTCCTCGATAATACGCAGTGTTATTTCGCTTAAGAAATTGTTTTTATAAATGTTGCTGAGGGACTCAAGAAATCCTTTCTTCAATATGGAAGGCTTAAGAGCTGTTATGGTACCACACTTATGTTTTTGAAGATTCTTGGACTCGTCCATTATTTTGGTCCTATAAAAGGAAGTAGCGTATACGTGGTTTAAACATCACGTGATGTATAAACTGTGTTCATTTTTTATTATCGAATAAATAATTATTTAATTACTACTTGGTTTTAACTGAAACCAAAAACATTTAAAAATATTTAAAATATTTGAGTGGCATCCCCTTGCAGTGACTGCCGTGCTCCTTCATTATCATATTTAGAAGCTAATTTACAAAGCAATCTCATCAGAAAAAAGAAGAATAGAAGAACTTTTAGCATGAATATAATTTAGGTATGACATTTAAATACTTTCTGTTAAACAACATTATTTATTTTTGCTTTTAAAATCTCTGCAGCTTTTATAATTATGCAATTGTTTCTCTTTTTTGACACAAATTTAACACAGTGAATATTTCAATAATAATTTCAAGTTCGCTTATGAAAATTGGAAAAAAAAAAAAAAAATTTGCCTACAAAACAAATATTATAAAAGTGAGTGGAAACAAAAGTCGAAATGGTCAGATTATAGTCGCAAATCAGATAGATTCAAATGATTGTTTTGGAGTTTGGTTGATGGAGACTTGAATAATATTCGAATAAGATTATCGCATTTTTTCATGCTCTTCATAATAAACGATACATGTGCAACCTTCAAAACCATTTTGAGACCTTAGCTATAAAGGGAAATGTCATAAAATTGGTAAGGAAGTAGTCGATGCAAATTTATTCACCATCGAGAAGACTTTCCTATTAGCTATGGGTTTTGCATATTATAGACGAAGCTCTCGTAAAGACAAGCACATTTTAAAGAACAAAGACGCTCCTTACGAATTCATTGAAAAAACAGCATTAATTGTAAGATTGACAAACGAATTGTTAAAATAATCGATGCAAAGATAAATGAGTATTTAGATTTAAAGAAACTGGACTGTGCAAGTCTGTTTCCTCTAATTATTTGGGGGATGAGGGGTACAGCTGGGT